>NC_084617.1:51626388-51796388 GCF_033978795.1 Nerophis ophidion | reverse complement strand
GAAAAACATGTGAGCATTGTTGTTTTTGTATTCTGCATGCACTGTATTATGTTTAATTGTCTTTGTGCAACGAAGACAAAAAAGAAAAAAACATATTAACATTTCAAAGTAAATAAACAATAACTCCAGCGAATGTCATTTATTACTAAAAATACATAAATAAGGTAACACTTTAGTATGGAGAACACATATTCACCATTAATTAGTTGCTTATCAACATGCAAATTAGTAACATAGTCGCTCCTAATTAGTCATAATTAAGTACTTATTAATGCCTTATTCAGCATGGCCTTACTGTACAACCAGTAAGCCATTAACTAAGAGTCTTCTCTTAATAACCTCAGAATCATTGCTTATTAGTAACCCTAACCCTTATATGTTCCCCCTAATTTAAGTCATTTAATAAGCAACTAATTAATGGAGAATACTAAAGTGTTACCATCAATAAATGAGTAAAAATGCCCTCACTCACTGTCAAATTATGGCACAAATTATAATGACATTGCATTGTTTGGAATAAAAAACAAAAACAAATGACATTATAACCAATATTTTACAGTAATTTCCAGTAGTAGGGCATACATTGGAATACATTTTAATTAATCTGATCCAAATGTTATTTTGATTCCTAGCAGAGGTCTTTTATATATATGTATATATATATATATATATATATATATATATATATATATATATATATATATATATATACATACATATATATATATATATATATATATATATATATATACATACATATATATATATATATATATATATATATGTATGTATGTATGTATGTATATATATATATATATATATATATATATATATATATATATATATATATATATATATATATACACACACACACATACATACCAAAAAGTTATATTTTGGTTTCATCTGACCACATGACATTCTCCCCATCCCCTGCTGTATCTTCCTTGTATCCATTTTGGTATAAACTCAACTCGTCATGTTTGGAGAAAGAAGAATACTGAGTTGCATCCCAAGAACACCACACTTACTGTGAAGCATGGGGGTGGAAACATTATGCTTTGGGGCTATTTTTCTGCTAAGGGGACAGGACGATTGATCCGTGTTAAGGAAAGAATGAATGGGGCCATGTATCGTGAGATTTTGAGCCAAAACCTCCTTCCATCAGTGAGAGCTTTGAATGGTTGACCAAATACTTATTCTCCACCATAATTTACAAATAAATTCTTAAAAATTCCTACAATGTGAATTCCTGGATTTTTTTTTCACATTCTGTCTCTCACAGTTGAAGTGTACCTATGATGAAGATTACAGACCTCTGTCATCGTTTTAAGTGGGAGAACTTGCACAATCGGTGGCTGACTATATATATATATATATATATATATATATATATATATATATATATATATATATATATATATATATATATATATATATATAAGTGACTAGTTCATATATATATATATATATATATATATATATATATATATATATATATATATATATATATATATATATGAACTAGTCACTTGGGGAGGGGAGGGAAGAAAATCAGAAATATAGATTTTTGAACGATTCTTTTTTTAAGAACGGCTCTTTCAAAAGAATATAACAAACACACAGTGTCTGTCGTCTTTGCTCGCGTTCTCCCTCTAGCGGCCCTTCAAGTCACTGCAGTAGGCGGGGAGTTTAAAGAGAAAACGAAAGTGTACTGTGGCGCCACAAAACGAGAGTGATGAAGCCAAAATGATTGAGGTAAATCTTTCCTGATATGCGCTTCTATTTTTCGCGTCTATCACTTGTTTTTGGTAAAATTTTGATCTGAATGTCGTGTACACTCGAACTGGGCCGTCGTGTAAAGTGCTTTGAAGTCATGTGCTGGCCGGCAGCTGTTGTCACCTCGCCTTGAAGCTGCCTGCTGACTATGACCTGCTTTTGTCTTGGTGACTCTCAACCTTTCGTCTGGACTAAATATCAAAACTCACTTCGTTTCCTTTCTTCGTTTTTCTCTTGCTTTCTTCTTCAGTCTTTTGACGCACACCTGACCTTGTCAGCCGTATGCCATGTGGGACTTTTAGGAGGCCTCACTTTGGCTGTTACCTGCTCTACTATCCGGCCTGTCATCAGCCTGACTATATTTAGTTCCCTCCCGCAGTGCTATAAGAACCTTTATGAATATAGATTTTGTCGAACTGAAAGTGGAACTATTCTTGCATTTGATCACCATAATATTGGCCGCAAAAAGTTTTTCCAAGATTCTGTATTTTTATTTTTTAATTCTTTTTTACCCAAAATGATATAATATCAATAATTTGCATCCCAGCATCTACTTTATATCTGCTAAAAAAAATTGGCCTCATGAAATGACACAAAGGTGTTTTTTAATGAGACAAAAAAATGTGCAAATGTTACTTTGCGTTAGAGATGCGAGGTTTGCGGTTTCATCCACGGAGTCCGCGGATAAACCGCGGGTCAGGCATTTGACATGACGAAAAAATAGATTTTAATTAGATTCGGGCGGGTGGCGGTTGAACCATCCGGAAATATTTGTAATGCATGGTTCTGTGGTCGATTCCTTTGTCATTCAAACTGCCATTTAAGACCCGTGTCATAAAGCGATAAAGACAATAAGAGACGCTATTATTCTCCTGAATGACTGTTGGTAGTCACCCAGATAATAAGTATTAGGGCGTGCTATAAAGCCATTGGCTTTGTCGCCTACTCCAACATGTAAAATCTGTTTCTCAATCTAGCATCATGTTGTGTGTGACTCCCGCAGCAACACGCACACGACTGCAAGGCATACTGGGTGACACAGAGTACACTAATGGTTGTGTCGGTAAGGTGGGCAGGGTTTGGGGCGCGGGGGTGTAAAATATATTCACGTTGTTTCACGAATACAAAGGATTATGGGTATTTGTTGTGATGCGTTTATGTTGTGTTACTGTGAGGATTTTCTCCCGAAATGTGTTTGTCAATCTTGTTGGGTGTGGCTTTACAGTGTGGAACATATTAGTAAGTGTTAAAGTTGTTTATATCACAACCATCAGTGTACTCTGTATCACCCAGTATGCCTTTCAATCCTGAACATGTAATTGCAGAAACTGCACACAACATGTTGATGGACCTACATTCGGTTTGTAAATGTTGAAGGTGTCCAAAACAGTGGCTTTGCAGCACGCCCATATTCTTGTAATCAGGATGAAGGCCATTGGATTGTTGTGGAAACGTCAGTGGCTCCAATTGTGATCGTTACTCTGTGAAATAGGTTCAAATAGCTCTGTGAGTGGTAGAGTCGGACAACCTCTCATGTTTTTCAGCGGGCGGGTATGGTCCTGATAAAATGTTGGTTCGGGCGGACGGTGGTTGGATGACGACTATGGTGACGCGGATGCGGATGATATAATTGCCTTGCGGATGATATAATTGCCTATCCGCGCATCTCTACTTTGCGTTATTTCATGTGGCCATTTTTTTTTATAGCAGATGTGGGATTCACGGTGGGAGAGGGGTTAGTGCGTCTGCTTCGCAATACGAAGGTCCTGAGTGGTCAGGGTTCAATCCCGGGCTCGGGATCTTTCTGTGTGGAGTTTGCATGTCCTCCCCGTGAATGCGTGGTAGTGTTGTGTCGTTCGCGAACGATTCGTTCGGATGAACGAATCTTTTGAGTGAACGTACTGAACCAAATCACTTCATGAACTGATTCGTTCCTTTCTCAGTTCAGTTGAGCTCCGCCACGACCATACCGGTATGAGTGGAACTGGCGCGTTATGTGACTCACTGAACCCTCGACGCAGTCAGCTACTCATCATGGGTGCGGGGGGAAGGACTGAGCGAACGATTCATTCACTGCGGATTACCGACATGAATCACTCAGTGAACGACAACGCTCTCGCTCTCAGGACTCGCGAACCTACTGACACAGGAAACTGACTGTGTTGCGGAGGAGGACGTCACATTGAGGATCTCGTTCAGTCACTGTGCACGTCGTTCATTGGGTGCTAAGGGCTTGTGTCGTTCGCAAACTGACACACACCGAGATCTGCCACTGGGGAAACTGTTACTGACTGACTCATGATTCGCCGACATGCACACATTTTTTGGGAGGGGTTTCGGTGAACACATTTTTTGAACGAATCAATTTAAGGAACTGATTCTAGTGATTCAGTACAGTCAAAATAACTGCTGATCCCATCACTAATGCGTGGGTACCCTTTGGGTACTCCAGCTTCATCCCACTTCCAAAGACATGCACCTGGGGATAGGTGGATTGGCAACACTAAATTGGCCCTAGTGTGTGAATGTGGTCTGTCTATCTGTGTTGGCCCTGCGATGAGGTGGCGACTTGTCCAGGGTGTATCCCGCCTTCCGCCCGATTGTAGCTGAGATAGGCACCAGCACCCCCCGCAACCCCAAAGGGAATAATGGGTAGAAAATGGATGGATGGAATGTGCAAATGTACAGTACAGGCCAAAAACTTGGACACCTTCTCATTCAATGCGTTTTCTTTATTTCATGATTATTTACATTGTGGATTGTCAATGAAGGCAACAAAACTATGAATGAACACATTTGAGGTTATGTACTTAACAAAAAAAAAGGTGAATTAAATGAAAACATGTTTTATATTCTAGTTTCTTCAAAATAGCCATCCATTTTGCACAGTCTTGGCATATGCTCGATGAGCTTCAAGTACACCTGTGAAGTGAAAACCGTTTTAGGTGACTTCCTCTTGAAGTTCATCAAGAGAATGCCAAGAGTGTTCAAAGCAGTAATCAGAGCAAAGGGTGGCTATTTTGAACAAACTAGAATATTAATCATATTTTCAGTTCTTTCACCTTTTTTTGTTTTTATATATATACACACACAAGTATTTATACAAACCTAGTGGTTAGAGTGTCCGCCCTGAGATCGGTAGGTTGTGAGTTCAAACCCCGGCCGAGTTATCCAAAGACTATAAAAATGGGACCCATTGCCTCCCTGCTTGGCACTCAGCATCAAGGGTTGGAATTGGGGGTTAAATCCCCAAAAATGATTCCCGGGCGCGGCACCGCTGCTGCCCACTGCTCCCCTCACCTCCCAGGAGGTGATCAAGGGGATGGGTCAAATGCAGAGGACACATTTCACCACACCTAGTGTGTGTGTGACAATCATTGGTACTTTAACTTTAACTTAACCCCATATGAGTCTGGAAATTGTATTAGATGTAAATATAAAAGAAAATACTATGATTTGCAAATCATTTTCAACCCATATTCAGTTGAATATGCTACAAAGACAACATATTTGATGTACAAACTGATAAACTTTTTTTTTTCCAAATAATCATTAACTTTAGAAATTGATGCCAGCAACACATGACAAAGGAGTTGGGAAAGTGGCAATAAATACTGATAAAGTTGAGGAATGCTCATCAAACACTTATTTGGAACATCCCACAGGTGTGCAGACTAATTGGGAACAGGTGGTTGACATGATTGGGTATAAAAGCATCTTCCATCCATCCATCCATCCATCCGTCTTCTTCCGCTTATCCGAGGTCGGGTCGCGGGGGCAGCAGCCTAAGCAGGGAAGCCCAGACTTCCCTCTCCCCAGCCACTTCGTCTAGCTCTTCCCGGGGGATCCCGAGGCGTTCCCAGGCCAGCCGGGAGACATAGTCTTCCCAACGTGTCCTGGGTCTTCCCCGTGGCCTCCTACCGGTTGGACGTGCCCTAAACACCTCCCTCGGGTGGCGTTCGGGTGGCATCCTGACCAGATGCCCGAACCACCTCATCTGGCTCCTCTCGATGTGGAGGAGCAGCGGCTTTACTTTGAGTTCCTCCCGGATGACAGAGCTTCTCACCCTATCTCTAAGGGAGAGCCCCGCCACACGGCGGAGGAAACTCATTTTGGCCCCTTGTACCCGTGATCTTATCCTTTCGGTCATGACCCAAAGCTCATGACCATAGGTGAGGATGGGAACGTAGATCGACCGGTTCAGCTCCTTCTTCACCACAACAGATCGGTACAACGTCCGCATTACTGAAGACGCCGCACCGATCCGCCTGTCGATCTCACGATCCACTCTTCCCCCACTCGTGAACAAGACTCCTAGGTACTTGAACTCCTCCACTTGGGGCAGGGTCTCCTCCCCAACCCGGAGATGGCACTCCACCCTTTTCCGGGAGAGAACCATGGACTCGGATTTAGAGGTGCTGATTCTCATTCCGGCCGCTTCACACTCGGCTGCGAACCGATCCAGTGAGAGCTGAAGATCCCGGCCAGATGAAGCCAACAGGACCACATCGTCTGCAAAAAGCAGAGACCCAATCCCGCGGCCACCAAACCGAAACCCCTCAATGCCTTGACTGCGCCTAGAAATTCTGTCCATAAAAGTTATGAACAGAATCGGGGACAAAGGGCAACCTTGGCGGAGTCCAACCCTCACTGGAAACGTGTCCGACTTACTGCCAGCAATGCGGACCAAGCTCTGACACTGATCGTACAGGGATCGGACTGCCATAATAAGACAGTCCGATACCCCATACTCTCTGAGCACTCCCCACAGGACTTCCCGAGGGACAGGGTCGAATGCCTTCTCCAAGTCCACAAAGCACATGTAGACTGGTTGGGCAAACTCCCATGCACCCTTAAGAACCCTGCCGAGAGTATAGAGCTGGTCCACGGTTCCACGACCAGGACGAAAACCACACTGTTCCTGCTGAATCCGAGGTTCGACTATCCGGCGTAGCCTCCTTTCCAGTACACCTGAATAAACCTTACCGGGAAGGCTGAGGAGTGTGATCCCACGATAGTTGGAACACACCCTCCGGTCCCCCTTCTTAAAGAGAGGGACCACCACCCCGGTCTGCCAATCCAGAGGTACCGCCCCCGATGTCCATGCGATGCTGCAGAGTCTTGTCAACCAAGACAGCCCCACAGCATCCAGAGCCTTAGGGAATGCGGATCTCATCCACCCCTGGGGCCTTGCCACCGAGGAGCTTTTTAACTACCTCAGCAACCTCAGCCCCATAAATAGGAGAGTCCACCACAGATTCCTCAGGCACTGCTTCCTCATAGGAAGACGTGTTGGTGGGATTGAGGAGGTCTCCAAAGTATTCCTTCCACCTATCCACAACATCCGCAGTTGAGGTCAGCAGAACACCATCCGCACCATACACGGTGTTGACAGTGCACTGCTTCCCCTTCCTGAGGCGGCGGATGGTGGTCCAGAATCGCTTCGAAGTCATCCGGAAGTCATTTTCCATGGCTTCCCCAAACTCTTCCCATGTCCGAGTTTTTGCCTCTGTGACCGCTGAAGCTGCACACCGCTTGGCCTATCGGTACCCGTCCACTGCCTCTGGAGTCCTATGAGCCAAAAGAACCCGATAGGACTCCTTCTTCAGCTTGACGGCATCCCTCACCGCTGGTGTCCACCAGCGGGTTCTAGGATTACCGCCACGACAAGCACCAACTATCTTGCGGCCACAGCTCCGATCAGCCGCCTCGACAATAGAGGTGCGAAACATGGTCCACTCGTACTCAATGTCCAGCACCTCCCTCGTGACATGTTCAAAGTTCCTCCGGAGGTGGGAATTGAAAC
This sequence comes from Nerophis ophidion, assembly GCF_033978795.1. Lineage (NCBI taxonomy): Eukaryota > Metazoa > Chordata > Actinopteri > Syngnathiformes > Syngnathidae > Nerophis > Nerophis ophidion. The sequence goes on along the minus strand of NC_084617.1, from coordinate 51,788,803 downwards.
TTTCTCTGACCGGAGACTCTGCCAGACGTTCCCAGCAAACCCTCACAATGCGTTTGGGCCTGCCAGGTCTGTCCGGCATCCTCCCCCACCATCGCAGCCAACTCACCACCAGGTGGTGATCGGTAGAAAGCTCCGCCCCTCTCGTTACCCGAGTGTCCAAAACATGAGGCCGCAAATCCGATGACACAACTACAAAGTCGATCATGGAACTGCGGCCTAGGGTGTCCTGGTGCCAAGTGCACATATGGACCCCCATATGTTTGAACATGGTGTTTGTTATGGACAAACTGTGACGAGCACAGAAGTCCAATTACAAAACACCACTCGGGTTTAGATCCGGGCGACCATTCTTCCCAATCACGCTTCTCCAGGTTTCACTGTCGTTACCAGCATGAGCGTTGAAGCCCCCCAGCAGAACAAGGGAATCACCCGGGGGAGCACTCTCCAGTACTCCCTCGAGTGTACCCAAAAAGGGTGGGTACTCTGAACTGTTGTTTGGTGCGTAAGTGCAAACAACAGTCAGGACCCGTCCCCCCACCCGAAGGCGGAGGGAGGCTACCCTTTCGTCTACTGGGTTGAACTCCAACGTGCAGGCTTTAAGCCGGGGGTCAACCAGAATTGCCACCCCAGCCCGTCGCCTCTCACTGCCGGCCACGCCAGAGTGAAAGAGAGTCCAGCCCCTTTCAAGAGAAGTGGTTCCAGAGCCCTTGCTGTGCGTCGAAGTGAGTCCGACTACATCAAGCTGGAATTTCTCTACTTCGCGCACTAGCTCAGGCTCCTTTCCCCCAATTGAGGTGACGTTCCACGTCCCAAGAGCGAGCTTATGTAGCCGAGGATCGGACCGCCAAGTGTCCTGCCTTCAGCTGCCGCCCAGCTCACATTGCACCCGACCTCTATGGCCCCTGCTATGGGTGGTGAGCCCATTGGAGGGGGGACCCACGTTGCCTCTTCGGGCTGTGCCCGGCCGGGCCCCATGGGTACAGGCCCGGCCACCAGGCGCTCGCCATCGTGCCCCACCTCCGGGCCTGGCTCCAGAGGGGGGCCCCGGTGACCCGCGTCCGGGTGAGGGAAATCTGGGTCCTTTGTTTTTACTTTTCATAGAGGTTTTCGAGCTGCTCTTTGTCTGGTCCCTCACCTAGGACCAGTTTGCCTTGGGAGACCCTACCAGGGGGCTTAATGCCCCTGGACAACATAGCTCCTAGGATCATTGGGACACGCAAACTCCTCTACCACGGTAAGGTGGCAGCTCAGAGAGGAGATAAAAGCAGCTTCCATGAAATGCTAAGTAATTTACAAACAAGGATGGGGCGAGGGTCAGCACTTTGTAATCAAATCGTCAAACAGTTTTAGAACAACATTTCTCAAAGAGCTATTGGAAGGAATTTAGGGATTTTACCATCTACAGTCCGTAAAATCATCAAAAGGTTCAGAGAATCTTGAGAAATCACTGCACGTAAGCAATGATATTACAGACCTTTGATCTCTCAGGTGGTACTGCATCAAAAACCAACATTAGTGTGTAAAGGGTATCACCACATGGGCTCAGGAACACTTCATAAAACCACCGTCAGTAACTACAGTTGGTCGCTACATCTGTAAGTGCAAGTTAAACTCTACTATGCAAAGCAAAACCCATTTATGAACAATGCCCAGAAACACCACAGGCTTTGCTGGTCCCGAGATCATCTATGATGGACTGATGTAAAATGGAATAGTGTCTGTGGTCTGAAGAGTCCACATTTCAAATTATACTTGGAAACTGTGGACGTGGTGTCCTCCGGAATAAGGAGGAAAATAACCATCCGGATTGTTATAGGTGCAAAGTTTGAAAGCTAGCATCTCTAATGGCATGGGGGTGTATTAGTGCCCAAGGCATGGGTAACTTACACATATGTGAAGGATCCATTAATGCTGAATGGTCCATACAGGTTTTGGAGCAACATATGTTTTCATCCAAGCAACGTTATCATGGACGCCCCTGCTTATTTCAGCAAGACAATGCCAAGCCACGTGTTACAATAGCGTGGCTTCGTAGTAAAAGAGTGCGGGTACTTTCCTGGCCCGCCTGCAGTCCAGTCCTGTCTCCCATGGAAAATGTGTGGCGCATTATGAAGCGTAAAATACGTCAGCGGAGACCTCAGACTGTTGAACGACTGAAGCTCTACATAAAACAAGAATGGGAAAGAATTCCACTTTCAAAGCTTCAACAATTAGTTTCCTCAGTTCCCAAACGTCTATTGAGTGTTGTTAAAAGAAAAGGTGATGTAACACAGTGGTGAACTTTTCCTTTCCCAACTACTTTGGCATGCTTTGCAGCCATGAAATTCTCAGGTAATTATTATTTGCAAACAAAAAAAAACATTTATGAGTTTGAACATCAAATATGTTGTCTTTGTAGTGCATTCAATTGAATATGGGTTGAAAAGGATTTGCAAATCATTGTCTTCCATTTATATTTACATCTAACACAATTTCCCAAATCATATGGAAACGGGGTTTGTACAATGAAATTAGCTTTTTTTTGGGCCGATATCGTATCTCAAGGCTCCAATATCTGTATCGTATCGGAAGAGAACTCACTACAACTTTATATGTTTCTGACTGCAGGACGTGTTGGAAAAGCTTTTCACTTTTCACAACCCTGAAAATTTTGCCTGTAGATTTTCTGATAAAAGCCCAGCAACCGTACTTCACAATGATGACATTTTTTACAGTATTTAAATTTGATGCAATGATGTTCCTCAAACATATCTGAAACAAAAAAAATCATAACCACACTGTTTTTTACTTTCTACTCGTACTTTAAAATTGCAGATGGACTGAGACTGTAGAGCAGGGGTCCCTTGGATACGGCCCGCCGGCGTCTAAAATCCGTCCCGCGGAAAATCCCAAGTTAAAAAAAAAAAAATTAATGATATTATTTTATTTTTTATTTGAATTTTGTTCAAATCTGTCCTTTCTAATCCATTTTACTCTCCTAGCTGCTCAGGCAAATCATATTGTCGAGAAATGCATTTTCCTATCAATAACTTGACATCATCAGCGGCAAGTGCATGCTCTTTCAGTCAATTAGTGCGTGAGGAATATATATATATATATATATATATATATATATATATATATCATATACTATATATCGTATACTATAAAAACAGTACCACTTTTTATATTTTCCTTTGTTTGTTTTTTATTGTAGCAACATGGTGGTTAACGCTTTGAAGACTTATGCATGGATGTTAATATATATATATCCATCCATCCATTTTCTACCTCTAATTCCCTTTTGGGATAGCGGGGCGCGCTGGTGCCTATCTCAGCTACAATCGGACGGAAGGCGTTGTACACCCTGGACAAGTCGCAACCTCTTCAAAGGGCCAACACAGATAGACAACATTCACACTCACATTCACACACTAAGGCCAATTTAGTGTTGCCAATCAACGTATCCCCAGGTATATGTTTTTGGAGGTGGGAGGAGGCCGTAGTACCCGGAGGGAACCCACGCAACTCCACACAGAAGGATCCCAACCCAGGACCTTCGTATTGTGAGGCACATGCACTAACCCCTCCTGCACCGTGCTGCCCCCAATTATAATATTATATACTATATTGCAAAACTATTTTTGTGAGATAAAAATAAATAGTTAAATATCTGCTTGTCATCTTTATTTAAAATTTTAGAGCAAGTTATGCATGAAAAAATATAATAATAAAATGCATATGCAATTTAATTAATCATGATTAATCACAGGTTATTACCCGCATGCATATTGTAAATTAATTTGAAAAAGGGCCCCTCTGAAATAGAATAGAATGGACTTTATTTTCATTATATTTGCATATAACGAGATTAAAGACTCCAACTTAAGGTGCGGTAGTGGGAACAAATATGGGGTGAAATGAATAACACAAGAGGTAAAAAGGAAAAAACTAATAATTGAAATAAACAGACTACTATCCAATAGAAATAATAAGCAATCCTGTACAATATACAAAACACTAGAAATACAAAATTCTGTACAATATACAGAACAAGACAAGAGTACCGAAGTAATGAATAACAATCAGTGTCGGACGTTTTGCACTCGAAGGGTAGTATTGCACAGTATGGTATTAGGGCATGATATTGTATAAGGGTGAATTATTATTATTGTAAGTTAGAGTTCAATATGGTGACAGCTGAAAGCAGCCATTACTGCGATGTGGCCCTCAATGAAAATCAGTCTGACACCCTGGTTCTAAATCATTACTTCTTACCATTGTTTTTTTTCCTAGATTTGAAAAGGCGGGAGAAACAAGACTTGGCAGCAGACACATCACCTTTACAGGCATCCAATTAAAAAGGCGTTTCCCCCTCATGTTCAGGATTTGACAGCCTGTCCTTTTCACTCAAAATGGCCGTGGTGAGGCTGTTAGTGCTGTCTCTTCTCCATGCATATGTGCTTGGACTGCAGCCCACCATCATTTCACAGCAGGCATCAAACCCTCCTCATGGAGAACAATCTCCTTTAGAGACGGGCAATCTGTCCTTCCCCTGGAGCCGCCTTCGCCTGCCAAAGTAATCTCCATCCCATATTTACCCTTCATTAAAAGGAAAATGGCAGGACTGTATTATTTAGTATTTTTCTTCCTACAGGTACATCATTCCTCTTCACTACCACATCTTGGTGCACCCAAACCTCACCAGTCTCCATTTCACTGGCTCTGTCACCATCCAAATTGACGTCCAGAACAACACAAATTGGGTTGTGCTACACAGCAAGGATCTGCAGATCTCCAAGGCGACCATATTGGATCAGAACCTTGCTCATCTGTCTGAGCAGGTAGTGTTGAACACAAAGCAGTCCGAGTGTAGTCCATGTGGATCCGACTTCTCCTTGTCTTCCAGGTACTGCCGTGTCTGCACAACCCCGCCCATGAGCAGATAGGCATTTTCTCTCCCCGGGTACTCAGCAGCGGGCAGAACTACTTCCTGTATATCGAGTTTGGAGCAGAGTTGGTGGAAGGCTTCCATGGTTTCTACAGAAGCACCTACAGGACCAGTTCAGGAGAGAGGAGGTGAGAAATACATTGGTCGTTTTACCGAATCGGTAACGTTTGCATGGAACTCAGTTGTTTTTCAATTCTGCTGTACTGTAAATTCGATAATACACATATTGCACTACTCAAAATGTGTATTGGAAAATCTTGTTTTTGTACAAGGTCTCTCTAATGCTGAAAATAATGGCACTTATTTTATAGTTCTAGACCAGGGGTGCCCATTACGTCGATAGCTAGCTACCGGTAGATGGCATTGAAAAAATAGACCTAAAAATTATCAATCATCAATATTCACTAAGACGTCACTTTCGTCACTTGATTGACATTCAGGGCACCCGAGGGTCTTGTGAAATGACTTTGGCTGCTGCCAGATCATTATTAAGAAAAAACGACCGACAGGAAGGCGAGAAACACTTTTTATTTCAACAGACTCTCGCGCCGTACCTGCCGTCAACATTCTAAAGACCGATTGCACAGTTCCTGTCTTCACAATAAAAACCCTGCTCCATCCTGCCTGCGCTAACAAAATAAGAGTCTCAGAAAGCTGGCGTACACAAGCTAGCAAGCTACGGAATTTGCCGCCAATGTATTTCTTGTAAAGTGTGTAAAAAGGAGTATGGAACCTGGATAAATAAGATGCCAAAAACCAACCACTTTCTTGTGGTATTGGACAGAAAGGAGGACTTTTTTTCTCCTCCATTTAAAAATGTGGACGTTATCATCACTACTGTCTGATTCCAATCAACGCAAGTCATTAGAATCAGGTAATACACCAACCTTTATTCTTGTTGTCATGAAAGAAAGAAATTTATATGTGTTAAACATGCTTGTATTATCAATGAACACCTTTAACTTGTTAACAAAAACATATTTTTCATGACAAAAATGCAGCGGGTGTGGCAGGGAAGTGCTGCAGCCTTCCAGTTAAGCACACCAAGTCTTCTTGCCAACAAAGTAGTGAATGCCACCAGATTATTTTTGGATTTGCCAATAGAACACAACAGAGGGGCTACACCGAATAGTTTGCTTAGAGGATTCAGTTCAATCCTTTCGCCAATTACCAAAGACAACGTATCTGTCCAATAGCTGCAGAGGGATGGGTAGAACAGAAACATAGGTATTAAATTACCTGGAGACTGTTGGCAGCAATCCCACCACTCAGATATTCCACAATACATCTTACAGTGAGACAAAAATACTCGCAAATGCGCCCAAAAATAGAGATGCAACTTTATAAAATATAAAAGATAAAAATGTGGCATGTGCAAAAAGGGATTTTGCACATGCCACATTTTTTTTGGTCCAATAGCAAATCCATCCAAAACTAGAGTAGAATTTTCGTCAATCCGTGTAGCATGTTTGAAATCAATTTAAACCATAACCAAATGATTGACCACTCCATCCCACCTGCATGTCCATGCAGAGCAGTGGGGTTACTTCTCCGAGCTCACACACACAACCAGGATTAAACTAGATCTCAGTTGCCTTTACTTGACACAAACTGCACTGGGCGCTCGTAACTACGAGGGTCGCAGGGAATATTGAGCAACAAATCAATGATAGAAGTGACAAACTAGTGAACTAGCTGGCTCACATGTCACTAGGCAACAGGCCCCGCCTTTTAAAAGGCACACACAGACACTGAAACTTATCTTAAATGCGTTATGCCAGATATTTGAAATTAATTTTTTTAAGTAAAACATTAACTTCCCTACTAACTAATCACATTTTTGAAGAGTAATTCCGTTAGTAATTCAATGATGTTTTGGGTAAATTAACAAGTAATTGTAATTAATGACTTTTTAAAGGTAATTTTCAGAACACATCCTGGCTAACATCTTTGTGTGTGTGTCCTAAAATAATGTTAACCTATATAAACAACATTGTTAAAGATCAATTTATTCATGTTGATGCTGACCTTTAACACGTTCTCTTAAACCAGTGCACTTTATTTCACATTTTGTTGTTTTGTGTTTTTGTTAGTTAAATAATTGAGCATAGTTATTTTTTTAAAGAAGATTAGAGATTGTATTTGAACTTTCTAATGTTATTTTCAAGGATTTTTTTTTTCTTATCGCCACACACCTCTTAAGTTAGGATCCTATTATGCAAAACCTATTTTTCAAAGCAAAATAAGATAAATTGGAGCACAAATCTAATTAATTTTGGACAGCATGGTGGATGAGGGGTTAGTGCATCTGCCCCACAATATGAAGGTACTTAGCAGTCCTGGGTTCAATCCCGGGCTCGGGATCTTTCTGTGTGGAGTTTGCATGTTCCCCCCGTGACTGCGTGGGTTCCCTCCGGGTACTCCGGCTTCCTCCCACCTCCAAAGACATGCACCTGGGGATAGGTTGATTGGCAACACTAAATTGGCCCTAGTGTGTGAACGTGAGTGTGAATGTTGTCTGTCCATCTGTGTTGGCCCTGCGATAAGTTGACGACTTGTCCAGGATGTACCCCGCCTTCCGCCCGAAAGCAGCTGAGATAGGCTCCAGCGACCTCCCGCTAACTCAAAAGGTACAAGCGCTAGAAAATGGATGGATTGATGAATCTAATTAATTGTCAAATTGATTAATCGTTACAAGTTAATATAATTTTAGAAAGCGGTGACAGAGCAACAGGTTTTATTTTTCTAATGTTCATGTTTAAAAACATCTTTTGAATTGCATTTATTAAATATATGATTAAATCTACGTGCAGGAAACTTGGCTTCATTTTGATGTGTATTTCTACATTTTGCACTACCAGGGGAAGCAAATGGCACCGATTCGGTGGAATAGCCCATATCCAAGCATTCATAACAGGGTCAGTACCGTGAAATAACATGTTATGTCTCTTTTTAGAACCTTAGCTTCTACTCACTTTGAGCCTACGAGCGCTCGGATGGCGTTCCCTTGCTTTGACGAGCCGAGCTTCAAAGCCAACTTCTCGGTGCGGATCAGAAGGAGCCCTGAGTACATTTCTTTGTCCAACATGCCGATAGTACGTGCAATATCGCTTCCACCACCTGGTCGTCTGAATGTTAAAAAATGCCAACCAAGTCTGCTCGTCTTAGGTCAAGACAGTCGAAGTCGACAGTGGCCTGCTGGAGGACCAGTATTCTGCAAGCGTCAAGATGAGCACGTACCTTGTAGCGTTTGTCGTCTGCGATTTTAAATCCGTTACTGCAACAACATCTTCTGGGGTGCAGGTATTTGGCTTCTACAAAATAGTCTTCTCGGAAAATATAGAGATATTTAATGCATTGCTTCATTGTCATACTGTAGGTGTCCATCTATGCTGATCCGGAAAAATGGTCCCAGACTCACTATGCCTTGGAAGTTGCTGTGAAAATGCTTGACTTCTATGAGGAGTATTTCAACATATTTTATCCCCTCCCTAAGCAGGGTAAACCTTTTTAAAATTATTGTAACCAAAACAAATCCAACCACATGTTTACACACTTTTTCTTTTCTTGTTAAGATTTGATCGCCATTCCAGACTTTCAATCCGGCGCCATGGAAAACTGGGGCTTGACCACCTACAGAGAGATCAGCTTGCTTTATGATCCTCTTGTGTCATCTGTTTCTGACAAACTGTGGGTTACCATGGTGATTGGGCATGAGCTTGCCCACCAGGTTGGAGTGTGTTAATTAAGCTTTGTCCCCACCAAGCGGTATGGCCTGGTTGCATTTTCAAATAGCTCAACTTACAAGCTTAATTGGTTCTGTGACTGAGCTCTTTACTCTAAACATTTGTATTTCAAATCAACGTCGCTCAATACAATTAATTAAAAATCCATTTAATTGGTGCTTGGCCCACAAGACAGCACAGATTTAACATGTAACATGCCTTTTAAAGAGAAAAACTTTTTTTAAGGAATACTGTATGACAAACAATACAATAGAACGGGGATTCCCATACTACGGCCAGCCAGCGTCCTAAATCCGGCCCGTGAATAGTCTCAAGAAAACAAAATATCTATATTTTTTTATTATTATTATTTTAATCTGTCTTTTCTAGCCAATTCATTAATCCATTTTCTACAACTTGTTACTTTCGGAGTCTCCGAGCCGCTCAGGCAAATGATATTGTCTAAAAATGCATTTTCCCGTCGGTAACGCAAACTGGCAAGTGCGCACTCCTTCAGCCAATTAGTGCACGAGGGGAAACAAAATGGCAAAATCGTTGGGGAGACTTAAATAGACTCAGAGTGTCAAGTTTTTAAACATCAGTGGACGTATACAGTGGGCCAAACAAGTATTTAGTCAGCCACCGATTGTACAAGTTGTCCCACTTAAAATGATGACAGAGGTCTGTAATTTTCATCATAGGTACACTTCAAATATGAGAGACAGAATGTGAAAACAAAATCCAGGAATTCATATTGTAGGAATTTTAAATAATTTATTTGTAAATTATGGTGGAAAATAAGTATTTGGTCAACCATTCAAAGCTCTCACTGATGGAAGGAGGCTTTGGCTCAAAATCTCACGATACATGGCCCCATTCATTCTTTTCTTAACACGGATCAATCGTCATGTCCCCTTAGCAGAAAAACAGCCCCAAAGCATGATGTTTCCACCCCTGTGCTTCACAGTAGGTATGGTGTTCTTGGGATGCAACTCAGTATTCTTCTTCCTCCAAACACGACGAGTTGAGTTTATACCAAAATGGATACATGGATGATACAACAGAGGATTAGGAGAATGTCATGTGGTCAGATGAAACCAAAATAGAACTTTTTGGTATAAACTCAACTCATCGTGTTTGGAGGAAGAAGAATACTGAGTTTTCTCCCAAGAACACCATACCTACTATGAAGCACAGGGGTGGAAACATCATGCTTTGGGGCTGTTTTTCCTCTAAGGGGACAGGACGATTGATCCGTGTTAAGTAAAGAATGAATGGGGCCATGTATCGTGAGATTTTGAGCCAAAACCTCCTTCCTTCAGTGAGAGCTTTGAATGGTTGACCAAATACTTATTTTCCACCATAATTTACAAATAAGTTCGTTAAAATTCCTACAATGTGAATTCCTGGATTTTTTTTTCACATTCTGTCTCTCACAGTTGAAGTGTACCAATGATGAAAATTACAGACCTCTGTCATCATTTTTAGTGGGAGAACTTGCACATTCGGTGGCTGACTAAATATACTTTTTTGCCCCACAGTATACATATATATATACACACATTATCGCCCGGCCCCTGGCCAAATGTTTTAACCCAATGCGCCCCCCGGGTCAAAAAGTTTTGCAATAGAATTTACTACTAACAAATAGTAATTTTATACTGGACAATATTTACCTTGAAAAGTGGACTTCTACGATATCTCCTTCCGGCTGCTTCTCTGGCCAACACAGCATCAGCAGCTTTTCCATATTTTCATGGATAAATGTACGCCCTTTAGATATTCCTCCTGCTTCAATATGGTACAGACTTACAGTGATACCAACTTATATCACTTTACACTCAGTCTTTTTTGGGGTATTTAGTCCCTCCAAGATTTGGTGATGTTGCGATCGGGCCAATTCATGCAAATTCAATCAATCACCGAAAATTACGTGGAACCTCTCAACTTTGTCAAGCTTTCCAAGCACATTCTAGCCGACAAGCATAATTTTTAGCAATCGATCTTTTTCTCTGAGCCGCGCTCCAATGGCCACATCAACTGTTTAATCAAAACTTGTGTTTATTTCTTGTGTAGACCAAGCAGAAACAGTAAACTGTAACAATATATAGACTCTTCATTGATCAAACAGCCCGATTGCCGTACTCCTGCTTGTCGCTCATAGCTACTTCCAGGTTATTCCTTAAATTTAAGCCTTCATGTTAATGTGGTATGTGATAATTTAAATCCTAGATGAAATATATTTTTATGTTTATTTATTTTGTGTTTATTCAGGGTAATGGAATTAAAAAAGAAAGAGAAATATTTGTAATGCTGCAGAGAGGCAGCATTTACATGTCAGAGATGTTGACGGGGGGTGATAATCCTGTTATGTTCTCTGTAGGCCAGATTAACCAGTGGTGGGTAGAGTAGCCAGAAATTGTACTCAAGTAAGAGTACTGTTACTTTAGAGATTTATTACTCAAGTAAAAGTAAGGAGTAGTCACCCAATATTTACTTGAGTAAAAGTAAATGTATGTTGTGAAAAAGCTACTCAATTACTGAGTAACTGATGAGTAACCTGTTCGTTTAATGATGACGGCAACAAATAATGCACAAAAACATAAGAATAGCAATGAACAAATTCAGAGCCAGGAATATCTCTTAAGCAACTAAAACATTAATATATCAGAATCAGAAATACTTTAATAATCCCCAAAGGAAAAAAATATATAAAAAAAAAATATATATATGTATATATACGTATATGATATTATATTAAAATATATTAAGTAATAATACATTAAAATAAAAACAATTAAGGCAAATTGAGCCACAATAACGTAACAGCACCATAGGCTCAGTAGGCAGAGATTTACAAAGGAAAATAACAAGTTAGCCTTTACGCAAATCATAAAGTCTGATAGGTGTGGGCTGCACCTGGGAACACACTGTGCACTTCTGATTGGTGTTTGTATGCATGCGTGAGTGTGTGTGTCTCTGTCTGTCTATGAGGCTGCAGTACGTTAATAAATTATACCCAAACTACGTACATTTGACAGTGATTCATAGCAGGGAAGCTAACATTAGCCCGCGGTGACAGCCAAAATATCTACTAATGTTACTTACCGCGATGTGCTTCCTCAAAAGCTGAAATGTCCACTTGTTTGGGGAGACACATATGACAACGCCCTACATAACTGTTTTTTTTGGTTGTCTGAAGCGTGAACATCGATTGTATGTGAGGCCAGGGGTGTTTGCGTTTTTTGTCGTCTCTGCCATTGTTGTTGTTATTTTCCCGCTAAAACTTTTTGGGTTGGCTCTGTTTGATTGGTGAAACGGAGTCAGACGTCACCAGTGACTGTATTTGATTGGTGAAACGGAGTCAAACGTCACCAGTGACTGCATTTGATTGGTGAAACGCAGGCATGCGATATATTCTCTACTTTGAAGGTATGTCCGACAACGAAAACAAAAAAAACGTGTATTAACATATCGATAAAAATCAGTAGCGATTAGCAAGCTGAATGTAGAAAATGGAGCGGAGTAAAAGTAGCGTTTCTTCTCTATAAAAGTACTCAAGTAAAAGTATGTTGCATTAAAACTACTCTTAGAAGTACAATTTATCCCAAAAGTTACTCAAATAGATGTAACGGAGTAAGTGTAGCGCGTTACTACCCACCTCTGAGATTAACCAATAGAAAACAGGTGTGCTGGCAGAAAACTGAAGAGAAGGTGAAGGTGCAGCAAAATAGGACCCTCATAGGGGCACCGGAACAGGAAATGATAACAAAACGCAGGAAAATCACGAGCAAAGTCAAAACTGTCATGCGGGATCATGACAAATCTATCATTGTCTCTCATTTTCTAACAAAAAACCACCGCTATAGATTAATCTTAACAGTTCACAAATGCTCTTAAAGTGTTGAAATATAATTACATTATTATATTATAATTACTAAATATACAAATAATATTAAGGACCACTCATACGCAGAGAATGTCTGCAATTTATGGACAACAGAGCATACAATAAGGTAGCCTTTGTTGGTGTTTATTTAATAACTATTATTAAAACAGTACAGTAATTTCACAGTGAGCTCTAAGTATTTGCTTTTTCTGCTATCTCGTGTCTATTTTTAAATACTTTCTAAAAATTAGTAAAAACATAAATACATATGATATTTGTTTTCCCTTTTTTGTAGAAAGCTTTTTTAGGTAGGGTTACAAGAAACACTTAAACATTGATAACACATTCATAAAAGTACAAGTTGATTCAATGTTATTGGAAAAAGTAAGCCTCAAAATATTGCAGTTTTTGCCAAAACTTTATGAAAAAGTTGCTGCCAATTCTGGCATTTTAGGTCTCACAATCACAAAAAAGGACAGAAAAATCCTGGAGGGATTGAATGTTGTCGGTCAGTTGATGTTTAAAATTGAATTTCAGCTAAGTCCACTGTAGTATTTTTCTTTCCTCTCTACATAACTCTGGTCGACAATCCATTCCAAACAGAACTGAACCATACTGTATCACTTGGTCGAGACACTTCAGATTGCTTTAGGTTAAACATTTCGACCCTGAATTACATTACTGTGCAAATGTCATTTTCTTGCAGTGGTTCGGTAACTTGGTGACTATGAAGTGGTGGAATGATATCTGGTTGAATGAAGGGTTTGCCAGATACATGGAGTACATTGCAGTTGAGGCTACTTACCCTGAACTCCAAGTGGTATGTGCTAATCGGATGATCCGGTGAATGTTTGATAATAATTACCACTGTGAGGCTGACCCTTCCTTGGTCCACGTTCTCGCAGGAGGAATATCTACTGCACACATGTTTTGCTGCATTCGGTCATGATTCGCTGAACTCTTCTCGGCCCATATCCAGTCCGGCAGAGAGCCCTACTCACATCAACGAGATGTTTGACACTGTCTCCTATGACAAAGTATGATTTCAGTCTTTCATGCTTTTTCCATAAATATGTCCTGAATACTTGTGAAAATGCTAGGTCTTTATTATAGACAGTCTGACAAAAACAGAATATCCATTTAATACAGGACAGGTAAGCTCTTTTTTGAGACAATAACTGTAAAACACTTCCAACGATACTGTTCAATATTTTTTTAGGACAAAAATGTACATATTCTGGACAGATAATACGGATCAGTGTAAGCATCTATGTAATGTAAACATGCAAAATTGTATGTATCCACAACATACAATGTTGTATGTATACACCACATAATTTACAATGTCGTATGAATCCACCGGATACAATGTCTTATGTATCCACCACATACAATGTTGTATGTATCCACCACAAACAATGTTGTATGTATTCATCATATACAATGTTGTATGTATCCACCACATACAATGTCGTATGTATCCACCGGATACAATGTCTTATGTATCCACCACATAGTGAAGTGAATTGAATTATATTTATATAGCGCTTTTCTCAAGTGACTCAAAGCGCTTGACATAGTGAAACCCAATATCTAAGTTACATTTAAACCAGTGTGGGTGGCACTGGGAGCAGGTGGGTAAAGTGTCTTGCCCAAGGACACAACGGCAGTGACTAGGATGGCGGAAGCGGGAATCGAACCTGCAACCCTCAAATTGCTGGAACGGCCACTCTTTCAACCGAGCTATGCCGCCCACAATGTTGTATGTATCCACCACAAACAATGATGTATGTATTCATCATATACAATGTTGTATGTATCCACCACATACAATGTCATATGTATCCACCGGGTACAATGTCTTATGTATCCACCACATACAATGTTGTATGTATCTACCACATACAATGTCGTATGTATCCACCGGATACAATGTCTTATGTATCCACCACATACAATGTTGTATGTATCCACCACAAACAATGTTGTATGTATTCATCATATACACTGTTGTATGTAGCCACCACATACAATGTCGTATGTATCCACCATATCCACCACATACAATGTTGTGTGTATCCACCACATATAATGTCCTGTGTATCCACCACATACAATGCCGTGTGTGTACACCGCATACAATTTGTACGTATTCACCACATACGATGCCATGTGTGTACACCGCATACAATTTGTACGTATCCACCACATACAATGTCGTGTGTATCCACCACATATAATCAACCACATACAATGCGGTATGTGTACACCGCATACAATTTGTACGTATCCACCACATACAATGTCTTATGTATCCTTCACATACAATGTCGTATGTATCTACCACATACAATGTATACCCACATAAAATGCTGTCCTTTCAACACTTCCTAAGATATTCAATAATTTAACTTCTAACAAATAACAGGAAAAAGGCATTATTGGCTGCAGGTGCAAGCTCCTTGACCATTGATACTGAATGAAATGATAACGAGTGTGATTCAATCCTAAATGTTGTGCTGGCAGAGGCCAGCTGTTGTTTTGTACCACAATAGAACAAAACCATTTTTGTCTGGGTGTGTCCCCTCTTTCAGAGGATTCATACTTTGGATCCTGCACCAGGCTCTCAGACTTGAGCTCTCCTATCGAAGTAACTCAGGGAATCATTCCCTGGACACAGGAGGACTCTGAGAGTAAAAATCAAAGGATATAAATGAGATGTATATAGCAGTTTTTGTATAGTTATTGTGTATTATTGACTGAGTTTTGCTCAATCCATTGTATTTAATAAAAGACAATAAGGAAGTAGTGTTAATGTTGTGTTGATATGGGTAAATATACGTGATCGTTATTGGTATTGGCCGATCCCACATATGGAGGTTCAAGAATCGGCAACATACAACCCCGATTGGAACATCCCTAGAAATTGCAATGTTTTTATCTGCTTCATTCACAATAACGCAAACTTTTCCCTCTTTCTACCAATAGGGAGCATGTATCCTGCATATGCTTCGCCACTTTCTATCAGAAGAGGTGTTCCAAAGTGGGTTAGTGCGATACCTCCGCAAGTACAGCTACAGAAATGCACAAAATCAAGACCTGTGGGACAGTCTGACCAACGTATGAACACAAAAAAACACTTCAGTGGAACCTCGATTTACGAATTTAACTGGTTCTTGAACATGGATCGTAAACCAAAAAGTGTGTGTAGTGAGTTCTCCCAAAAAACAACGTAAACATCAATAATTGGTTGTAGTCTCGACAAAATTTTCTATTCAAGTAAAAAACAAAAACAGCACACTTTGAAGACACTATAATGTGTATATATACCAGTGGCGTGTCGTCAGGGCCAGCTGGCCTAACATAACCAGAAATCATGATCATAATTAAAGATAAATGTAATTTTCTATTTACTTTCCCTAAATATCTAAAAGTATTTCATATTCTTTTCATGTCATATTACGCTCCTTCCAGTGCTGTTGTTTTTAATTTTTGTTTTAATCCAATCAGAATTAAGATAGCTTATGTTGCCATGCTGTACGGATCTGCCCAGGGCCCTCAGAATCAACAATGCAGGCGTCTGTGCACTGTAAGTGAACACGGACATACAGTTGATAGATAATTGCGATAGCCAATCAGATCGCAAGTTGTTGTCAGTAAGGCCTTCTAGCTGGCCTCACGTTGAACTTGACAATTACGTGTCCTGTGATTGGATACTCACTGGGACTGTTAGCGCATGAATTTGAGAACACATACAGTTGATAGACAGTTGTGATAGCTAATCAGATCACAAGTTGTTGACAATAGCCTAACTAGGTAGCGTGATGTTAACGAGACTGTAATTGGATACTTGTCACTTCAGAGTGAGTATCCAATCACAAGTTGCAAATTATCAGGAAGGAGGAAGTGTTGACCCACAAAGAAGGAGAACAAAACGTTGATTAAGTGGCAGATATATATTTGCAAGGCCATTTTTAAGAATGATATTTAAAGAAAAACTACATCTTGTGAGAAAATGTGGGCGATGAAATGAAGAAATGCCCGTCATTTCCACTTGAATCAACGGACTACGAGCGGTACCACTGGCTTATATGGCGTCGAATGGGTGCTATAAAGAGTTCAAATATAATGTTTTTTGTTATTTTAATTTTGACAGTACCACAATTCTGTAAGATATATTTTAATTGCTGATGCGGGTTCATTGATTTTAAATGCACCAGAAAATAACCGTTTTGTCCGTTGTTGAGGTGTTTCAATACGAAGTAGTGCGTAAATGTGTTTCTGTATAGTATTTATCCAGCAATGGTCATGAGGTGACATAAATGATGGTCTTTTGAAAGGTAATCCTTGAAATCAGACATCACTGAAGGCCTTGGTGGGAAACGCACGGCCCGCCTTTGATATATACAGTACACTGTATAAATAGTATATCAAACCAACAAAACAAGATGGCTCAACAATCTCTTTTTCATCAAAACAACACATTGCAGCAAGCTTAAATGTTAACAAACATACAAAAGTTCCGTTTATGCGCTAAAAAATCCTTGAACTAAAGGTGCCGCTAGCTGTAGGCTAAGTTGCTAAAGCGCTAGTTCAAAGCGGTTTTCTATCAGCCCGAAGCTATACAGCAAGACTGTGAGAGTTTGCAACCATTTAAAGCGTTTCTAATCACACAAAGTGATTTCTAAGACAGACTGACAAAGCTCAAGGTACGTCAATTGTGGAAATAAGCAAGTCAGAAGTGCCGCTCGCCGTCGAAGCTCTTTGAAAAGGCTGCGCCGGTGTGTACGGGATGTAAACAGGATGTGACGTTGGGCACCTTTTCTTCAAAACGGCCGTGCACCCGTGTACAAGAAGTGATGTCATCAAAAAGCAGCTCCCAGTGGCTTCAAGAGGCATTCAAAATGAACGAAGCGCTCATACACTGTAACATGATTCGCACACAGAAGCACATTTGGCGCGATGTAAACGTTGGTAAACTGAAAAAGTCGCAATTGGAAGCGTTCGTAAATCGAGGTTCAACTGTACTTCATTTGTATTGTACATTCGTATCTATTGAATATTTCTTTTCTCAGACATGCTCAGAGGAGGATTTTGCCTCAGGAAAGCACTGTTACAGCCGAGAGCAAGCGCATAAAAACTCAGTGAGTAAAACTTGCTGACTTCCATCTTTACAAACTGGTAACTTGATATGTCCCACAGTACCTATTTGCAGGAGAACACTTAGACTTGACCACCATGATGAACACTTGGACTATGCAGAAAGGTGTCCCTCTTGTCATCGTGAAAAGGGTCGGGCCACGTCTGTTTCTCAAACAGGTCCGGTTCCTGAGGACCGCGCTGCCTTCTGACCCGAACTGGTCGACACTGCAACACGGGTGAGGATCCAGTAAAGGTCGGATGATGACTTTTAAATTTTGTTTACTGTTTATTTTATTCTCTCATGTTTTCTTCTGCAGTTACTTGTGGCATATCCCTCTGACTTACAAGGTTGATACTTCCAGCACCATCCACAAACACCTGATGACAACACAAACAGGTGAGCAGGACCTCGTGTCATTAGCACTATCACTACTTCTTTGGTGAGTTGCTTGTAGCAAGAAATAATTAGTGTTACTATTGTAGTTTCCAAACTATGGAGCGCAGCGGTATATAAGCCGTACCTACTAAATAAAATATTAACGTGCAGATATAAACGTTGTGAACTTAGTTATTTACACAGAAATAATCTGTAAATGTTTATCTTAATTGTTTCTAAACAGTGTCTATAACAGGGCAGTAAAACGGCTGATCAAAACAGAAGTCATTGTCATGGACCCACTAGCTGCGGAAGTTAGCTCGCCAATCAACAAAACAGTCTCTATAACTCCACTGTGACATTTTTGGTGAATTTACTGAGGAATTTACTGATACAATACAAAAAGAATGCCATTGTAAGTTAATAATACTAACACAGACACTTGTAAACATGTTTGCGTTTTGGCTAATGCCAACGAAGCCAGCTTGATTACATAACGACAGCAAGTACAAATATGCATAAAAAACACCACTATTTAGTAAGTTTGAGTTGTTTTGGATATATTGTAAAACTTATAAACATTGCTTTAAGTGACGAATAAAGAACCTGTAAGGTAAAAACGATATGGAAGACGAGTAAACGGAATGGCACTTATACTGTTGGTTCAAGGCATTAAGCAGAAGAAAATACGTTCAACCAGCAGCACCTGCAGAAAGCGAACTTGTCCAAAACATGGCGCCATGGCACAAACTATACACACCTTATCAATGTCTGTGTTGTTTTTTATGAAAAATATTTGTTGAATACAATACATTATGGCCATTCGTGAAGAAAAGTCCATAAATTGGCCGCACTGTTTTATAAGCCGAAGGGTTCAAAGCGTATTAAGAAAATAGAGGCTTATAGTCAGGAAAATATGGTACATTTTGGTGAGAAATTTTATACATTAAGATAGAACGCTTGTGCAAAATTTTGAAATGAATTGAGAATGTCTACTAAATTCAGATTTAATTCATTGAATTTGAATTGCGGCTGCATGAAATGCCAATTGATACTTTCGGTGGATTTTGGTGAGTAAAACTTGCTGACTTCCATCTTCTTGGTTTACAAACTTGTAACTTGTTATGTCCCACAGTACCTATTTGCAGGAGAACACTTAGACTTGACCACCATGATGAACACTTGGACTCAGTAGAAATATTTAGTTTTTTTAATTTTAGCACAACATAAAGTAATTGTACTTATATTTATCTTTCGTCAGTTGTTAAGTCCCTTCTTAATGCAGTATATTTGGTTCGTTGTTATTTTTTCAATCATCCTGACCTAAGCCTACAGTTTAAATAAATAATAATAGTTGTGATTAACACATGCTTTTATATCATTTAACCAGGATCTAAACTGTTAAGTAGACTACAAAAACATTATTAAATACAAATAAAATCAAGAGTAAGGTTTGTTTTGAGCTGCAGACCACAATGTCCGAACCCCGTAGTGTCTTTTTTTCATTATTTGGTTCGTGTTTGTATCATCTCAGACAGCGTCTACGTAGGAGAGGAGGTCAGCTGGGTGAAGGTGAACGCGGACATGACGGGCTACTATGTGGTTCATTATGAGGATGGCGGATGGGAGGCGCTCACAAAGCTGCTGAGGGATAACCACACTGCTCTGAGCTACAAAGACCGAACTCATTTGATCCACAATGCATTTCAACTGGTCACGTAAGACTACAATATTTACCTTATATATTGCGTTGTGTCTGTATTAGCAAACAAACACAGTTGCTCAAGTTTGGGGTTGTTTGTCTGGATCTGGGCTTCTCAGATTTTTTCTGTCATGAGTCATTACCCCTCTGAGAGTTACAAATTGCCACGACACCCCTGAATTAAATTACTATTGAGAACTTAGATCATATTTATTTGGACATGTGTCACTTACATTTTATATATATATATATATATATATATACATATACATCTAACGACTAAATTTTCCCTCTCACGCCGCTCACAAAATTCTCCACCTCTCTGCCTTTGTTAGCTCTGTACACGTGTTTCTTAGTGCTTACTACTTCTACTGGGTGTACCGTGAATAACCGTCAGACCAGAACTCTCTAATGATCAAAGTTCCTTGGCTGAATAATATAAACTCACTTTACCGGTATATTTTACCGCTTTCATGGCGAGTTTACTGACATATATAAGTAAGAACTTTACTTTACTTTATATGAGAAATCTGCAATGATGTGGCGACTTGTCCAGGGTGTACTCCGCCTTCCGCCCGATTGTAGCTGAGATAGGCACCAGCGCCCCCCGCAACCCCAAAGGGAATAAGCGGTAGAAAATGTATGGATGGATATATTTGAAATGGCAACAGCCAAAGATGAATGTCCCATAACAAGAAGATAGAGAAAAAGAGGAAGCTTATTCTCTATGGTGTCGACATGAAAGTGATTAATACTGACCAAAAATATTATTTTTGTTTGTGTTTTAAAGGGCAGGTTATCTTCCACTTAATAAGGCCTTGGATTTGATTGGTTATCTGCAAGTGGAGACACATACAGTACCTCTTCTGCAAGGACTCGGCTACCTGGAATTTTTTTATCGTGTGAATGAGAAACGGGGCGATGTGGAACTGCTGCACAGGTTTAGGGTAGGAAGCCCAGAACATAAGGTGGCTGTTTAAAATGTGTGAGTAACTCTGGTTCTCCGTAGATGCACATTCTCCACTTTTTCCGCGGCGTCATCGACCAGCAGACATGGAGCGACGAGGGCTCCATGTCGACTCGGCGTTTGAGGTCAGAGGTGCTGTCCTTGGCGTGCCATCTGGACGACCCACCATGTGTGGAAGGGGCACGTCGGCGTTTCGAAGACTGGCTTCAGTCCAATGGATCTCTCAAGTGTGTCCATCTATCAGTCTATACCTCATCATGGAGAATTTCTACTATAAATCCCAAGCGTTCTTTAATTGTGTCAACTCTAGAGTCCCCACTGATGTAACCGATACAGTGTATGCAATTGGTGCTCAGGACGACCACGGGTGGGCCTCACTCTTGCACATGTACGAGACCTCGCAGTCGGCAGCACAGAAAAACAAGATTCTGTTTGCTTTGACTTCCAGCAGAGACACAAGCAAGTTATACAGGTACGTTCTCTTCTACCCACCTGTGGTTAGGACTGGTTTTGTTTCAAACATGTTTGACAGGTTACATTAAGAGACATCATGTGGTTACATTTGGACCATTCAACATGTCTGAAAAGGAATAGGAAGACCGTGTCTTTTACTCATAGTATATTCTCACCGTAACTTTTACATGTTTACATTCAGTTCACTTCCTGTGTGAAAGAAATGAAGATGTTGGAAAAAGATTTATTACTCTCAATAAGTAATACAAAACAAGAAACATTAAGACAAACATACTTACTGACCTGAACATTTTTACTCGGCCTATTTTCCGGACTATCGAGTTCACCGGTACATTAAGCCACATCCCCTAAATTTTTGAATTTTTTTTTTTTTTTCCATTTAGAATGTTTAATTATTTTACCTTAATTCAGGGGTAGGGAACCTATGGCTCTAGAGCCAGATGTGGCTCTTTTGATGACTGCATCTGGCTCTCAAATACATCTGAGCTGACATTACTTAACACGATTAGTAATGAGTAATTCCGACAGTAATCGGTGTTAAAAATAACGTTTAACATATAAAACATTCTTATGCATTTTAATCCAGCCATCCGTTTTCAACCGCACCTGTTCAATAAGTTACATCAATGGTAAGAAGTCCATCCATCTATTCTCTACCGCTTGTCCCTTTTGGGGTCGCGGGGGTTGCTGGAGCCTATCTTAGCTGCATTTGGGCAGAAGGCAGCATACACCCTGGACAAGTCGCCACCTCATCACAGGGCCAACACAGATAGACAGACGACATTCACACTCACATTCACACACTAGGCCAAATTTAGTGTTGCCAAAGAAATATTTTATTTATTATTGGTTAGCTTCAGAAAGAAAAAGATATAAAATATAAGACTTATACTCTAAAAATGTAGGTCTTACTTAAAAAATGCATGCATTTAGTTGTATTCAGTGTTAAAACATATGATACGGCTCTCACGGTAGTACACTTTAAAAAATGTGGCTTTCATGGCTCTCAGCCAAAAAGGTTCCCGACCCCTGCCTTAATTGTTTCCAAACGGTGCCTGTAAAACGGCTAATCAAACAAAACAGAGGTCATCGTCATGTACCCACCTAGTGGTTAGTGCCCACCCTAAGAGCGGTAGGTCGTGAATTCAAACCCCGGCCGAGTCATACCAAAGGCTATGAAAATGGGACCCATTACCTCCCTCCTTGGCACTCAGCGTCAAGGGTTGGAATTGGGGGTTAAATCACCCAATTTATTCCCGAGCGCGGCCACCGCTGCTGCTCATTGCTCTTCTCACCTCCCAGGGGGTGGAACAAGGGGATGGGTCGGATGCAGAGAGTAATTTCACCACACCTAGTGTGTGTGTGACTATCAGTGGTACTATAACTTTAACTTACCTTTAACTGGCTGCTGAAGCTAGCACTCCGATCAGCAAAACAGACTCAATAAGTCCACGGTGATGTTTTTGTGAATTTACTGAGGAATTTGTGAAACTGACACAATACAAAAAAAATGCCTTTGTAAGTTAATAATACTGACATAGACACTCGTAAATGTGTTATGTTAGCGTATTAGCTCATGCTTACAATGCTAGCTTTATTACCTTACGAAAGCACGTACAAATATGCATGAATACAGTCCTACAGACATTACACATGGGGCGGTTTAGTAAGTATGAATTGCTTTAGTTGAATTGAAAAACTTACAGACGTTTCATGGAGTGATGAATTAAGAAATCCTTTGGAGCAGAAACACTGTGGACGTTTTTTCTTAAGGCTCAAGGCATTAAAACAGGAAGTACATTTTCAACCCGCACCGCCTGCAGTCCAAAAGATGACGCAATAGCACAAAAAATAACACAGCATTTCAGTGTCCCTGCTTGTGTCTAAAGAAAACTATTGAACACAAATCTTTATGGCCGTTAAGATGCACTGTTTTATAAGCCACAGGGTTCAAAGCCTAGGAAAAAAGGTCCATCGCAGACTAGACCAGAAAACATGTGTCAACGTTTTCACATGACAGTGGAATAAAAGATGTGGCCATGAGGACAGGTTCATCACCAATATAAAAGCGTATTTGTGCCAAAATCCTTGTGCGTAAACAACACTCTTCATGTACGTGGAGTCATTTATGAGCATAAAATTAGTTTTAACGCACGTAAAATTAATCTGCGCACGCGCCAAATGAGTCTATGCACATTGCAGAATTTTGGGACTCTTCTGACACCATACTCCTAGGCCACATAAAATGAATTGGTACATGTGCACTTGGTTTTGAAGTTATGTCTTGATTCAACTAAACAGTCTCTAACGCCACAGTGAAGAAGTTTTCATGAGTTTTATGAGGGTTTTGTAAACCCAAAAATATAAGCAATAAATTATATTGTTATCTATGACAGTGGTTCTCAAATGGGGGTGTGCGTACCCCTTGAGATACTTGAAGGTATGCCAGGGGGTACATGAGATTTTTTTTAAATATTCTAAAAATAGCAACAATTCCATAATCATTTATAAATATATTTATTGAATAATACATCAACAAAATATGAATGTAAGTTCATAAACTGTGAAACAAAATGCAACAATGCAATATTCAGTGTTGACTGCTAGATATTTTTGTGGACATGTTCCATAAATATAGATGTTAAAGATTTTTTTTGTTGTGAAGAAATGTTTAGAATGAAGTTCATGAATCCAGATGGATCTCTATTACAATCCCCAAAGAGGGCACTTTAAGTTGATGATTGCTTCTATGTGTAGAAATCTTTATTTATAATTGAATCACTTGTTTATTTTTCAACAAGTTTTTTGTTATTTTTATATCTTTTTTTCCAAATAGTTCACAAAAGACCACTACAAATGAGCAATATTTTGCACTGTTATACAATTTAATAAATCAGAAACTGATTACATAGTGATGTATTTTACTTCTTTATCTCTTTTTTTTAACCAAAAATGCTTTGCTCTGATTAGGGGGTACTTCAATTTTAAAAAAATTCACAGGGGGTACATCACTGAAAAAAGGTTGAAAACCACTGACCTAAGATAATAATGCTAGCGACGTAAGCTTAGCGATATTAGCTTAGCAAAGTAGCTATTAGCCAACTGCGATCATAACCCAGCAGGCACAAGACATTGATACAACGTTGAATTGGTAGGTAGGTAGGTAGGTAGGTAGGTTTTTAGTGTCATTGCACAAGTACAACAAAACTTTGTTTTCAGCACAAACTCGTTCAAGATTAGAAAAACAGTGTACAGGGTTACAGAGCAGGAACGCTGATGGGTTGCCACAAGGCACCTCGTAAAAGATGGGAAAAAGGTAAACACTGGGGGAGGATGAGTAAAAAAAATACCATCTAGTCTGGGAGATGAGTAAAAAAATACAATCTAGTCTGGAGTGGGAAAAAAAACTCCATAGAAAAGCACATATACATATTACAACATACATCTCGAGACTTGCAACAGAGGGTAGGGAGTGGGGGCTAAGGTCGAAGGCTGCAGCTCTTCAGGCGCTTACCAGCCGTCCCTCACCCTTAAGGGATTTGCGTCAAGGGCGTTGGATGGGTTGTGGGGTATGTGTGTGAGGCATGTATTTTTGTGGATGCATGTGTGTGTGTAAGCTTGTCGCGTGTCTCGCGGCCTTGGTGTTCTTGCCAGACAGTCCAACGTCAACAACAACAAATAGTTGTATTTGTAAATTCAGATGACGTTGGATCCACGTTGTGGCAGGAAATTACCAATTTTCAATGGTCAAATTAACGATCTCAAAAAGCATGTTGGTTCAAAGTTGTATTTGTGCTGTAGAATAATGGTTGGGAAATTACCAAAATTCAACGGTCAAATCAACGGTCAAATCAACATCATAACCGTACATTGATTAAAGGCCTACTGAAACCCACTACTACCCACCACGCAGTCTGATAGTTTATATATCAATGATGAAATATTAACATTGCAACACATGTCAGTACGGCCTTTTTAGTTTACTAAATTGCAATTTTAAGTTTCCCGGGACTTTTTTCTTGAAAACATTGCGTAATGATGACGCGTACGCGTGACGTCACGAGCTGTTATGAATATGAGCGCTGCGTACACACACAGCTAAAAGTCGTCTGCTTTAACGGCATAATTACACAGTATTTTGGAAATCCGTGTTGCTGAATCTTTTGCAATTTGTTCAATTAATATTGGAGAAGTCAAAGTAGAAAGACGGAGTTGGGCCTTTAGCCACACAAACACACGGTGATTCCTTGTTTAAAATTCACAGAGGTGAAACTTTAGTATGGATCACAGCGGACATGGATCCCGACCACTTCTCAACCAGTAGGTTTCGGTGAGAAAATTGTGGTTAAAAAGTCGCCTCTTACCGGATATCAGCTGAGCTTGCGCCTCCCGTACAGCTGCCGTCGACTTCCCTGAGACACTGCGCGTCAACACCCGGCCGTGGACGTACACTTAGGACTATCAGGTACAGTTAAACTCACTAAAACACTAGCAACACAATAGAAAGATAAGGGATTTCCCAGAATTATCCTACTAAATGTCTCTAAAAACATATGAATCCGTCTCAATGTAACGTGATTGCAATTGCGTTTGGTTTTTTTTAATTTTTTTTTTTTTCTTGTCCGTCGCTATCAATATCCTCGAACACAAATCTTTCATCCTCGCTCAAATTAATGGGGAAATTGTCGTTTTCTCGGTCGGAATAGTTGTTTTTGTTGGAGGCTCCCATTAAAATCAATGTGAATATATGAGGAGCCCTCAAAATGTGACGTCATCGTCTGCGACTTCCGGTAGAGGCAGGGCTTTTCTGCAGTTGCGAACTTTATCGTGGATGTTTTCTACTAAATCCTTTCAACAAAAATATGGCAATATCGCGAAATGATCAAGTATGACACATAGAATGGACCTGCTATCCCTGTTTGAATAAGAAAATCTCATTTCAGTAGGCCTTTAAGCATTGTCAAAAAGTATGTTGTTCTGACATTAGGTTTGAGTTGCTCAATGTCAAGATTAAAGTTCTCAACATTGTTTTAATGTCTTGTGCCACTGGGAACCTAATAGGGACAAAGTGTCAGGATATTTTATTTTTGCATGGACGGCATACTAAAATGACAGCAAACGGCATTTGGTTGCAAAATACACGGTTGACTGAGAATAATCTTTTGCAGGAAAGACGATGTTGTGTATTATTAACACGTTTTATGTTGATGATAAAGCAAACTATATGAAAATCTTACAAAGAAATAAGAACGTTAAATTTCATTTTCAATATGTAACCCATTCTTTTGCATTGTCTTAATTGAAAAGATGACTAAGATGGCTGCCATACGTTGACGTACTGTAACTAATTACATCCTGTAGATACTTGCAATGAGTAAATTTGACCACAAGATAGTGCTGTGTTTTACCAACAACTCATCATATACACCATTAGATAGATAGATAGTACTTTATTGATTCCTTCAAGAGAGTTCCTTCAGGAAAATTAAAATTCCAGCAGCAGTGTACAGAGTTGAGATCAATTAAAAAAAAAAAAAAAAGTAAATAATGGGGGTTTAAAAGGAAACAAAATAGAGAAATATTACAAAAAGAATAAAAACAATGGGAATAACAATATAACAGTAAAATAAGAATATAACAAGACAAAGTAGGCAGTAGTGACCATGCTATGAAAACGTATTGCACTGTTAATGTTTTGCATCCCCTGTCATCCTTGTACCCCCCGCCCCCCGTCCCAGTTATGCCCCCATTACACTGGGGGCATAACAGTACATACTTAATAACCAGCGATGCACTAAGAACTTACTAAGTGCACCGATAACTGAAGTGTGTGTTTGCATTGCAGACTGTTGGACTTGGGTTTGGAAGGTCAGGTGATACGAACTCAGGACCTATCCACGCTCATCTTGTTGGTGGCCAGAAATCCAAAGGGACACCACATCGCCTGGCACTTTGTCAAAAAAAATTGGAGCAATCTGGTTGAAAAGTGTGTATGAAGTAAAACATTTTTATCTTTGATATTTGATCTGATGGTGTCTGTTGTCTTCCTGCTGTTCTTCAGACTGCAGTTAAGCTCAACCTCCATCAGACACATCCTGGTAGGCACCACAGGCCAGTTTACATACCCTGAGGAATACACTGAGGTACAGTAGACACCTTCATTGTATGTCTTAAATAATATAAATGTGACCCCGAGATCATTCAGTAGTACACTTTCTGGGGGGTATTCCAGAAAGCAGGTTAAGTGAAAACTCTATGTAAAGCCTGAGATTAGGGAAATATACGTTTTTTCGGTTAAAAAAAACAGGTACAGTATGTCAAATTCAGAGTCAGTTACCATGGTAACTTGCTCTGTGACGATAACCAGTTTTTTTTTTAACAAACCCTGAGTTTTTTCATGTCCCTTCCTTCCTCATAAATGTAAACCAAGCTGTCAGACATGATAGGTCTGTTGTTTTTAAACCAGTAGATGTTGGAACAAAAATAATTCCTGAAAATTAATGTTGTGAGAGAATTATTAGGCAATGATTAGTTAGATAGAATATCCATCCATCCATCCATTTTCTACCGCTTATTCCCTTTTTGGGTCGCGGGGGGTGCTGGCATATCATTATATAAAAATATATTGTTAATAAAATAGCCATACATTTTCTACCGCTTGTCCCTAAATGCTTGATTTTAGATTTTCAATATTAATTGTATTTGTTTGAACCATGGCTGTGCAAAGTGCAGCCCAGGGCCAAAATGGCCTGCGGCACATTCTAAAAATCATTTTGCCTAGAAAAAAATCTTAAAAAGTAAAATTAAAGACAAACAGGTGTAAAATATAATGTGAAAAAGTTGAAATGCTGATGCTAATAACACAAAACTGACATGCAGGCTGTTTTTTATGCTGCATAGTATTGGTTTTTAAAATGAAATATAAAAATAAAAACTTAGGACACCCTCGGTTGAACTAATTTAATAAAAACATTCAACAATTTACAATAATAAAAAGTACATTGTCAATATTTGTTTATGTATTTTAAATATATAAAATGAATAAATAATACAGTAAATAGATAAATATAACTTAAATCTGTATTAAATATGTGTATGTATGTATGTATGTACATATATATATATATATATATATATATATATCTTAGAGATGCGCGGATAGGCAATTATATCACCCGAAACCGCATCACAAAAGTCGTCATCCACCCGCCACCCACCCGAACCAACATTTCATCAAAGCCACACCCACCCGTGGATCAAACATTTTACCAAGTAAAATACCAACAAATGACAAATACTTCGTTGGCCATACCCGGAAGTAGCTTCCTTACATCCGTCGACAGACCAAACGAGACACTTCAAAATAAAAGTATGCCCCCATACGGTTTCAAAGAGTGCTGCTCGTTTTTCGTATGTGGGTAACAACATTTAACTATTTATAAATGGTTGATTTCTATAGGCTAGTAAGGTAAAGTGTTGTACCTGACAAGTTTGGGCTACCTTGCTTCTGCAGCCTTCATCAG
Organism: Nerophis ophidion; assembly: GCF_033978795.1. Lineage (NCBI taxonomy): Eukaryota > Metazoa > Chordata > Actinopteri > Syngnathiformes > Syngnathidae > Nerophis > Nerophis ophidion. The sequence continues at coordinate 51,760,075 of NC_084617.1, read as the reverse complement.
ATGTGTCATGTGATGTTAGCGTGACATTGTCTGTGACGTGATATATGGATTGTACCATCAAGTGTTGTCAGCTACAACACTTTACCTACTAGCTTATATAAATCAACCATTTATAAATACACGTCAGTAGGCCAAATGAACCTCTTCAACATAACATTTAACTATGTATAAATATGTATTGGTGTCAGCCAATGACTTTGGCTGGGTAGCGGGACTTCCGGGAGAGATAGGGAAGTGACGTTATCGACAGGAAGTGAGAGTTTGTGTTGTCCCGAGAAAAGCGTTAGAGACATGTGTGCTGTGGTGTGGTTTTATTACATCTTGTGCAATAAAGACAAGACAAACGAAGAAGTTGTATGAGCCTACATTCCTGGTATTATTACAATATATATTTCCGAAATGGTTCAACCGCCACCCGCCCAAATCTATTTAAAATCAATTTTTTCGTCATGTCACCCGCCCGACCCGCGGTTTGTCCGTGGGCTCTGCGGTTGTGACCGCAAACCGCTCATCTCTAATATATATATTGTAGCTGAGATAGGCGCCAGCGCCCCCCGCGACCCCGAAAGGGAATAAGCGGTAGAAAATGGATGGATGGATGGATATATATATATATATATATATATATATATAAATCAATAAAGTATTATCTATATATATATATATATATATATATATATTATCTATATATATATATATATATATATACATAGTGATTCCCTCATTCTACTGGGGGACTTCATCGCTCATACGTATTGGCAACAACAATGACTCAGGCGTGATTGGGAAGAATGGCCGTCCGGATCTGAACCTGAGTGGTGTTTTGTTATTAGACTTTTGTGCTCGTCACAGATGGTCCATAACAAACACCATGTTCAAACATAAGGGTTTCCATATGTTCACTTGGCACCAGGACACCCTAGGCCGCAGTTCCATGATCGACTTTGTAGTTGTGTCATCGAATTTGTCTCATGTTTTAAACACTCAGGTGAAGAGAGGGGCGGAGATTTCTACCGATCACCACCTAGTGGTGAGTTGGCTGTGATGGTGGGGGGATGATGCCGGACAGACCCGGCAGGTCCAAGCGCATTGGGAGGGTCTGCTGGGAACGCCGAGCAGAGTCTCCTGTCAGAGAGAGATTCAATACCTACCTTCAAACATGTCACGAGGGAGGCGCTGGACATTAAGTCTGAGTGGACGATGTTCTGTACCTCTATTGTCGAGGCGGCCGATTGGAGCTGTGGCCGCAAGGTGGTTTGTGCCTATAGTGGCGGTAATCCCAGAACCCGCTGGTAGACACCAGCGGTTAGGGAAGCCGTCAAGCTGAAGAAAGAGTGCTATCGGCTTTTTTGGCTCATGGGAGACAGACAGGTCCCAGCTGACAGCTACCAACAGGCCAAGCGGTGTGCGGCTTCAGCGGTCGCGGAGGCAAAAACTTTGACATGGAAGGATTTCGGGGTATATATATATACATATATATATATATATATATATATATATATATATATATATATATATATATATATAGTTGAGTTTGTTTAACCTCCTACCTGGAATACCATAATTTAATTTAATTATAATCTGATTTGATGGATGTGTTTAAATGTGCTTGTGTTTGTCCCCCCCCCCAGGTTAAACTCTTCTTTGAGTCCATCAGAGAACAGGCATCTCAGCTGAGAGCTCCTCAAATCGCACTGGACAATATGCAGAAAAATATTCTCTGGGTGCAGAGGAACCTGCAGGCATTAAAAAAATGGCTTAATGAGAGGACATATAGCGGCTGATTTCTAGGTATTTTTTTAAATGGTGTGTCGCGTGTAAAAATGTTTTAAATAAATCACGGAGGATCCTTTTTTCACATGGGAAAAAAAAAATTATGTTAATTTTACCCACTTATTTGTGAGTAAGTGAAATAAAATGATAATGTTGCAAAAAAAAAAAGTTCATACTAATGGTGTCATTATAGGCTGCTTGTACCTGTGAAACCAAGAGTTTAATCGCCTCACAGTTGCAGGATGTGTTTTTTTTTTGTTTGTTTTTTTTTACCAACAACGTCATCCTATTTTTCATGGATTTAATATTGCACAATTTATTTCAAAAATAGCTTTGACACTTGAAATAATTTATTGCTGCTAATCTGAGTTGAGAAGAACAGTACACGCAGTATCATTTTTCTGTCACAAGCAAGATGGATGAATAGCATAATGAAAATGATTATTTCAAATGATGAGGAGATGCCGGATCTGGACCCCCGGGTTTTGAGTTTGGCACCTGAGCCTTGGCTTATATTAGACAATAAAAAGATTAATTGTACTGTTGTGTTATGCACTGTATGTTCCGTGTGCTCACGGGCAGAGCACTAAACTCTGGGCCCCCATCACCACCACACCCACACACACTTGATATGTTTACATACATTCAAGAACAAATATTTGCATGGGTTTGGTTGAAGCCAGCTTTTTTAAACACATGTAAAAACCCTAATCAGAGTTTGGATTGTTAAAAAGTAGGATTAGCATATATAGATAACTCCCCTAAATAACTACTTTTTGTGTACTAAAAGGTATCAGCAAGTTAATTACATATTACCATAAATTAATTTAAATTATCTTCCATTCTTCACCAAAATATGATGATAAATACGGTATGTCAAGTTTTCCTTTACTTGAGAGTGTAATGTATAAGTTAGCTAATTCACGTAGAATACAAATACAATACAATACAAGAAAATAACATGTTATCATCATATTATTAGTGCATCTCCTGGGAGTTCCTGTGTTTAAAATCTAGTGACACCTCTGTTTGTAACTTTAATCAAGGGTCTTAAAACGCACCACATTCATGGCAAATGAAAGGGACAAGCGGTAGAAAACGGATCGAGATGTAAAAGTTCAACTTGTATGTAACATTTTCTTAAGCTGCCACAGATAGATTTATTATATTTTTACCTTTCTTCTATCATCTCGCATTATTTCAAAATGCTGGTGTTGTGTTGCTGTGTGTGAATGCCAAAAGGTGAGCTTAGATGAGTGTATGACGTTAGTGTTGAGTGAAGAGTTCCAAATGTGTCCTGGTTGAACAAACTATTTTGTATTTTTCATTAGGTGGGAGGTTAATTTGAAGGTTATTTGTGTTTTAATTATGTAAGCTTTTTTGAACACTGAATTTTTGTGTTTGAATTTTGTAAACTTTTTTTTTTTTTTTTACATCATATTATGCGTACAATTGCAAACCGTAAAGATGAATTTTTGCTAATATTTGTTTCGGTGTAATTTATTTTATTGATGGTATTTTATTCTGGCTTGTCATAAATCGTATCTGATTGTGATTTTATATTTTTTCATCTTTTTTATGGGGAACTTTGAGTACATTTACAATTTTATAATTTTACCAATGTTTGTAATGTTTATGTGGAAAGGTCTTTGAAATGCATGTCTAAGATTTTACTTTTCCTGTATGTTTTAATGGATGTCCTGATCTTGCTGTCTAGAAAACAAGCTGACGTTTTGGGTACTAATAAAGTAACCGAAGCTAATTTAAGAAAAAAATCAGAGTATAAATAATATTTTTTCTTTATTAAATTTCATTCTATGCAAATTCAACACAAAAAATTAAGTGCAGAATTGTTTGTTGCTTCAAAACTCAAGACCCGCCTCAGGTAATTTAAGACTAAAGCACCTGTATTGTTAACAAACTGAACTTTTAACATGCATATTTTGCTCACAAATTACATTCAATGAAATTGTCAGCATAATTAAATGTAAAAAAATAAATACATCAATTCACAAAATACAAACGCAAAAAATATTTCACATAAATTCGATGTAAAAAAAAAAAAGCTTTCGTCATGAAGACTCAAATTAACCTCAGTTAAGTTCATCTTTGATGTTCTTAATTTGATTTAAATAACCTTGTTTTGGAAATTTCACGGCTATATTTGTTGCACATTAACAATGACTTTTTTTTTATTGATAGCTAGGTTGATTGGCAACATTAAATGTGCCTTACTATGTGAATGTGAATGTTGGCCCTGTGATTAGGAAGCAACTTGTCCAGGGTGTACAGCGCCTTCCGCCCGATTGTAGCTGAGATAGGCACCAGCGCCCCCCGCGACCCCAAAGGGAATAAGCAGTAGAAAATGGATGTGAATGTGAGTGTAAATGTTGGCCCTGTGATTAGGTAGCGACTTGTCCATAGTGTAGTCCGCCTTCCGCCCGATTGTAGCTGAGATAGACCCCCAAAGGGAATAAGCGGTAGATGCATGTCTTTGAAGGTGGGAGGAAGCTGGAGTACCCGGAGGGAACCCACACATTCACGGTGATTTCACAGAAAAATCCCGAGCCCGGGATTGAACCCAGGATTACTCAGGACCTTCTTATTGAGAGGCAGATGCACTAACCCTTCTTCCACCGTGCTGCCCCATTGTAAATATCCATCAATCCATCCATTCTATCGCTTATTTTGGGTCGCGGGGGGTGCTGCATGGTGCCTATCTCAGCTACAATCGGGCGGAAGGCGGTGTACAACCTGGACAAGTCGTCAACACAGATAGACAGACAATATTCACACCCACATTCACACACTAGGGCAGTGGTTCTTAACCTTGTTTAAGAACCACTGCACTAGGGCCAATTTTAGTGTTGCCAATCAACCTATCCCCAGGTGCATGTCTTTGGAGGTGGGAGGAAGCCATAGTACCCGGAGGGAACCTACGCAGTCATGGGGAGAACATGCAAACTACACACAGAAAGATCCCGAGCCCGGGATTGAACACTGACTACTCAGGACCTTCGTATTGTGAGGCAGACACACTAACCCCTACCCCACCGTGAAGCCCGGCCGCCCCCCATTGTAAATATGTGCTATATGATTTATTTTCTGTGCCGTAAAATGTTCAACTTGTACATTTTTTTTAATTATATAAACTTTTATTTATAATATGCAACATGTACATACAATCAATACATATTAATAAACAAAACAAGTACAGAAACAGTACAAAACAGCGCGAGGGTTTTGTAAACTCAATAAAGTAACTAAAATAGAATGAAAAACATGTATATGTAACCAAATGTAAAGCCATAGGCTCACACAAGTTCCGTAAATAATCCACGTTTGGAACACAGAATCATAGTTTTCGCAGCTTTTGGGTTCAACATGTCAAAAATGTAGTAGGAAGAAGCAGAGCCAACATCATCAGGACGTCAACACCGTAGCTCCGCCCATGATATTTTCAGCCAATTGGATGCGAGCGCTGTCTGTTGACCGTCGGCTGTCAACAACTGGTTGACGAGGAAGCAGAAGTGACATTAAACTGCTAACGTCACACCATTTTTATGTTATTTTTTATAACCTACTCTTGGTTTAATTTCTGCATTTGTGTTGTTAGTAAGGAAAAAGTCAAGTCTTCGCGTGAGTTTGCTACAATGACAAGTTGGCTCGTTCCAAGCTAGCGCTAACGTCGGTGGCGTTGCAGTGAAAGACCGACGTTGCAGTCAAGTGTGGCGGCGCGACCAGCCACTAAATCTGCTCGAAAGGTGCCCAGATAAAGTACTTCCAGCCGGACTGAGAGATCTTTAACAGAACCCGTCCGCCATGGACCCGTTTGACAGCAACAGCACAGGTAGGGAAGTATGCAAAACATGGTGGGTGAGGAACATTGACAGGATGCTAGCAGCAGGCTAGCTAATAATAACCAAGCACTGTGAGTGACTTTCATGTTGCGAGGGGTCAGTTCGACTTTTGGCGAGTTTGATTAAAATTAGATGATTGTATGAAATAAAAATAGATTTGAGTGACTTTCAGACGCTGTCCTAACCAAGTTTATTTATAATTTCATGTCTAACATTATAAATGATAAGTGGGTTGTACTTGTATAGGGCTTTTAGCCACATTTTAAAGGCCTAGTGAAATGAAATTTTCTTATTTAAACGGGGATAGCAGGTCCATTCTATGTTTCATACTTGATCATTTCGTGATATTGCCATATTTTTGCTGAAAGGATTTAGTAGAGAACATCCACGATAAAGTTCGCAACTTTTGGTGCTGACAAAAAATCCTTGCCTTTACCGGAAGTCGCAGACGATTACGTCAAGTGTGGGGGCTCCTCCCATATTCACATTATTTTTAATGGGAGCCTCCAACAAAAAGTGTTTTTCGTACCGAGAAAACTACAATTTCCCCATTAATTTGAGCGAGGATGAAAGATTTGTGTTTGAGGATATTGATAGCGACGGACTAGAAAAAAAAAAACGAGTTAAAAAAAACCAAACGCAAATGCATTGGGACGGATTCCGATGTTTTTAAACACATTTACTAGGATAATTCTGGGAAATCCCTTATCTTTCTATTTTGTTGCTAGTATTTTAGTGAGTTTAATATTACCTGATAGTCGGAAGGGTGTCTCCACGGGTGTGTTGACGCCAATGTCTCAGGGAAGTCGACGGCAGCTTCATCGACGGCCCAAGCTCAGCTTTTCTCCGGTAAGAAGCGACTTTTTAACTACAATTTTCTCACCGAAACCTGCTGGTTGACATTTGGTCCGGATTCATGTTCGCTTGACCGCGTTCTGATCCATAGTAAATTTTCACCTCCGGGAATTTTAAACAAGGAATCACTGTGTGTTTGTGTGGTTAAAGGCTAAAGCTTCCCAAGTCCATCTTTCTACTGTGTCTTCTCCAATATTAATTGAACAAATTGCAAAAGATTCAGCAACACAGATCTCCAAAATACTGTGTAATTATGCCGTTAAAGCAGACGACATTTAGCTGTGTGTGTGCGTAGCGCTCATACTTCCTAAAAACGCGTGACGTTTTGCGTACATGTCATCATTACACGATGTTTTCAAGAAAAACTCCCGGGAAATTTAAAATTGCAATTTAGTAAACTAAAAAGGCCGTATTGGCATGTGCTACAATGTTAATATTTCATCATTGATATATAAACTATCAGACTGCGTGGTGGGTAGTAGTAGGTTTCAGTAAGCCTTTAATGGGAGCTGTCACGCCAAATTTCTTCCCCCCTACAACCCCCCCCCCCCCCCCCTTTACTTCCGGGGTCATGATTAATACAGACATTTTGTTAACGCTATATTATAAAAATATAATGCTATATTATAAAAATACAGACGTTTTGTTAACGCTATATTATAAAAAATTAAAAATAAATAAATAAACAATTTACAAACACAAGCTATGGGATGACGTAAGAGGAAACGTGACCCCTGAAGTAAATGCGTCATCCCATAGCTTGGGTTTGTAAAATGTTTTTTTTTTTTTTTTGAATTTTTTTATAATATAGCGTTAACAAAACATCTGTATTTTTCATTATGTAGCGTTATATTTTTATAATATAGCGTTATATTTTTATAGTATAGCGTTAACAAAACGTCTGTATTACTCATGACCCCGGAAGTAAATGGGGGGAAGGTTTTTGTCGGAGGGAAGAAATTTGGCGTGACAGAGCCTCCAACAAAAAGTGCTATTCAGACTGAGAAAACGACAATTGCCCCATTAATTTGAGCGAGGATGAAAGATTCGTGTTTGAGGATATTGATAGCGACGGACTAGAAAAAAAAAAAAAAGTTAAAAAAAAACCCCATTGCATTGGGACGGATTCAGATGTTTTTAGACACATTTACTAGGATAATTCTGGGAAATCCCTTATCTTTCTATTGTGTTGTTAGTGTTTTAGTGAGTTTAACAGTACCTGATAGGCGGAGGTGTGTTTCCACGGCTGTCTTGACGCCAATGTCTCAGGGAAGTCGACGGCAGCTATGGACGGCACAAGTTCAGCTGATCTCCGGTAAGAAGCGACTTTTTAACACAATTTTTTCACCGAAACCTGCTGGTTGACATTCCGTCGTGATTCATGTTCGCTTGACCGCACTCTAATTCATAGTAAAGTTTCACCTCCATGAATTTAAACAAGGAATCACCGTGTGTTTGTGTGGCTAAAGGCTAAAGCTTCCCAACTCCATCTTTCTACTTTGACTTCTCCAATATTAATTGAACAAATTGCAAAAGATTCAGCAACACAGATCTCCAAAATACTGTGTATTTCCTGAAAACCCGGGACGTCTTGCGTACACGTCATCATTACACAACCTTTTCAAGATGAAACTCCCTGGAAATTTGAAATTGCAATTTAGTAAACTAAAAAGGCCGTGTTGCAATGTTAATATTTCATCATTGATATATAAACTATCAGACTGTGTGGTGGGTAGTAGTGGGTTTCAGTAGGCCTTTAGTCATTGCGTGTTGCGCAGATAAGTCGTGCGCAGATGGGCTTTGCCTGACTAACAGAATACAACTGATCAATAACCTTTATCACTGCTCACCTACACTGAGGTGCGGTGAACTAAACACCAGGTTAAGCATAGATACTTTTGGAGTCTTTTTTTCTTCTTGTTTTTAACTTAATTTCATATAGCAGTGCCTCGGACTGGAAGTCTCTGCAGAGAGTGGTGAGGACTTTTGATTGATTGATTGAAACTTTTGTTAGTAGATTGCACAGTTCAGTACAGTTTCCGTACAATTGACCACTAAATGGTAACACCCGAATACGTTTTTCAACTTGTTTAAGTCGGGGTCCAGGTAAATCAATTCATGGTACAAATATATACAATTAGCATAATACAGTTATCACACAAGTTAATCATCAGAGTATATACATTGAATGATTTACATTATTTACAATCTGGTGGGTCGGATGAAGAGGGTTTGGTGGATATCAGCTATTCAGTCATCAACAATTGGATCAACAGAGAAATAAACATTGAAACACTGTAGGTCTGACTTAGTAGGATATGTACAGCGAGCAGACGGCGGGAAAGATCATTAGGACTCCTCTTCCTCCTATCCAGGAGATCGCTAAAAGCCGCTGCATGACCAGGGTTTACAAAATCTGCAGAGACTTCTCCCACCCCCACCAAAGACTGTTTCACTGCTGGACTCTAGAAAGAGGTTCCGCAGCCTCCATAGCAGAACCTCCAGGTTCTGTAACAGCTTCTTCCCTCACGCCATAAGACTCTTGAACGCATCATAATAATCCCCTCAGTTCGCCCAAAAAATTGATCAACTGGCTGGAATATAAAGACAATAACAGACATCCATAAACCTGGATGCATATGCAAAAGTGCAATATATTTATCTGGACAGTAATCTATTTATTTATATCTGCACCTTATTGTTCTTTTATCCTGCACTACAATGAGCTAATATGACGAAATGTCATTCTTATCTGTACTGTAAAGTTCAAATTTGAATGACAATAAAAAGGAACTCTAAATCTAAGTCCCCAAGTCAAACATGTTGAAAAGAGAAACTGGAAATTGTGATGTATCATGTTGTATGCTTGCATGTTCGAAATAAACTCATACTCATAATATGCAGCTCTAATTCTTGTTGATTTAGGTTGCACATTAGAAGGAAAAAGAAGGGAGTTATTCTCTTTCATAAAAATGTTTTAATAATGATATTATGATATGATAACTGGGTCCAACAAGTATTTGATTACGTTGTTATTAAATACTTGTTGGTCTCATTTGCTTTTAACAAAATAAATCAATTATTGTGAGTGTATCTTACCATTCTGTATTTGTATCTGAAGCAGGAATGGCTATCCTCCATGAAAACATACTTTGTATGGTCACATTCATTTTGTCTTAAGGTCCAGTTTAGAGAAGTATTAAATCTTGGCTGCAGTATATAATCCTCCATGTTGGCAGACACATTCATTTAATTCAATTTCATTCCAAACAATAAAACAATATAGAATAGAATGCCTTTTATTGTCACTATACACAGGTACAATGAGATTAGAAGCAACTCCAGTATCAGTGTGACAGTCTACAAACAACGAAAACTGTAATGTACTCAGAACTGAATAACTAGGTGATGCACACTTCTAAACACTTTATCTAGCGTAGCTTGGGAGAACAGCATTACAGCGTACACAAGGGGTAACTTGTTTCTTGAACTTAGGCAATAAGCATGCGCAGTAGGCACTTACAAACTACGGCAAGACTGAAAGGTCAAGCAGTACACAAATAGCATTAATACGCCACAAAAACATAGGAAGGAAAGAGAAGAAAATAGTGCAAAAGGAGGTAAGGTGCACGGTCCAGTCCTGGGAACGAATGTTCTGAATGTGTTGTTTAGATATTAACTACTATACTATGTACATATATCCAGAAGCATTCAGACTATTTTTGCATCTGGAAAAAAAACAACCACAAACACTGACTTACTCTAATAAAAATGCCATGTTTGTTATAAATACAGTTAAAAAAAAAAAAGGCTGGCTTCCACTGGAGAGACATGTCTTCTAGCTTGAGCGCCCCGACTTCTCCCAGTGTGGCAAGTCAGAGTACTGCTGAGGCATTGAACTGCAAGTTGACAATATATATCGCCCCCAACTGTGGGGCAGAGGTACTTTCCGCCTCATGCCCTGCCTTTTCCCTGTAGCAACAACCACGCGGCCTCTCGCACGCACACGCTCAATACACTTTAGATGTGTCCCAATTCAGCAGGTTCTGCATCCTTCGAAGAGCGAATTTGAAGACTGCTTACGTCACAACGCTGCGCGAAGTCTGTCCCAATTAATTCAAATTCGAAGGCTCCTCCAAATGCAGCCGACGAATGTGCCCTCCTTTTCCCTGTATTCGGAGGATGCACCACGATTATCCTTCATGGCCTCCCATATCCCACGATGCTTTGTGCGCCTTTGTACTACCCGGATCATTTTGACGATGGCGGCAAATACAAACAGCGGCAGCGAATACACTTTCAAATGTAAGTATCCTCCGCAGGCTAGACTGTCCCATTTAACAACGGGTGACACAGCCGAAGGTGCCTCCGAAGGTCCAGCCTTCTGAGGCTGCGTAAGCCGGGTCCTCCGAAGGATGCAGACCAAGAATTAGGACACAGCTCCATCACTGCTGAGTCATTGAACTGCAAGTTGACAATATATCGCCACCTACCTTCAGGCAGAGGTACTTGCTGCCTCATGGCCTGCCTTTTCCCCATGGCAACAACCACACGCCCCCTCGCACGCACACGCTCAATACACTTTGTGTGTAGCCGTGGAGGCCCCACCTGTGTCTGCCTCACTTCTCATCTGCCTTGGTATTTTCATCAGGACACAGGAAATTTCCGCGATTTTGACCATAAAGATTTCCAAAATGTACAGGAACCACACCAAAATCACTTTGAACGCATAGACCAAAAGAGAAAAATATTACAATTTATTAAGTGGTATTACTTCGTTTTTGAACATCTCATGGTTAAGCCACCGGTGGCAAGGTGAGGCACTGCCTCACTTGCCTCCTCTGACAGCACATCACTGCTCACTTAATAGTAACATAAACGTTGTTTATGCTTATGCAACAGTGACGTGCTGTCAGGGGAGGCAAGTGAGGCAGTGCCTCACCTGAGTGAGGCAGACACAGGTGGTACCTCCACGGCTACACACAAAGTGCATTGAGCGTGTCCGTGCGAGGGGTCGCATGCTTGTTGCCACTGGGGAAAAGCAGGCCATGAGGCAGCAAGTACCTCTGCCTCACAGTATAAGGCGATATATTGTCATTTTGCAGTTCAATACCTTAGCAGTACTCCGACTCGCCACATTAGGAGTGGCCAAAAAGCTCAATTTTTGTCTAATCTGACATTACATGGACAAAGATAAGACTTTCTGGAGGAAAGTTCTGTGGTCAGATGAAACAAAAATTGAGCTGCTTGGCCACAATACCCAGCAATATGTTTGGAGGAGAAAAGGTGAGGCCTTTAATCCCAGGAACACCATCCTATCATCAAGCATGGTGGTGGTGGTATTATGCTCTGACTCTGTTTTGCTGCCAATGGAACCGGTGCTTTACAGAGTAAATGGGACAATGAAAAAGGGGCACTACCTCCAAATTCTTCAGGACTACCTAAAATCATCAGCCCGGAGGTTTGGTCTTGGGCTACCCAAAATCATCAGCCCGGAGGTTTGGTCTTGGGCACAGTTGGGTGTTCCAAAAGGACAATAAACCCAAACACACGTCAAAATGTGGTAAAGTAATGGCTAAATCAGACTACAATTAAGGTTTCAGAATGGCCTTCCCGAAGTCCTGACTTAAACGTTTGGACAAAGCTGAAAAAACAAGTCCATGTCAGAAAATCAAAAAATTTAGCATAACTGCACCAATTTTGTTAAGAGGAGTGATCAATAATTCATCCAGAAGCTTGTGGATGGCTTCCAAAAATGCCTCATTGCAGTGAAACTTGCCAAGGGACATGTACCGGTAAGCAAATATTAACTTTGCTGTATGTATACTTTTGACCCAGCAGATTTGGTCACATTTTCAGTAGACTCATACAAAAAGTAATAAAAGAACCAAACTTCATGAATGTTTTTGTTACCAACAAGTATGTGCTCCAATCACTCTATCACAAAAAAATAAGAGTTGTAAAAATTATTGGAAACTCAAGACAGCCATGACAGTATGTTCTTTTGACCACGACTGTACACATACATTTATAATACCATTAAAGATCTACGTATTTTGATCAATATAAGCATACGCGGTGCATTAATTTAAAAAACGAATGACGATGTTTTCTTTTTTTTTTATCATCACTGATTATTACTCCCTGCTGACTTCATGAGAGCCAAAAAACACAATAAAACATCACTTACTGTACAATGACTGTTGTAATCAGGATGGCGATTGATGGAATCTTGTTAAAGTCCGGTTTTGATGAAGAATGACTCATCAAATCCCTTGTGTTGTTCTTGCCATTTCCGTGTCTAAATTAGCTGTCAAACAACTTGTCAGAATATGTCCTTATCCTTCTAGTATTAAGGAGAGAGGCATGACTTTTGAATTGACTTCCACAAGCAAAGAAGCGAGGAAGTAGCTTACAACTCCACAACGTCAATATAAGCACACAAGCTTGTGATCATGGCGCCGCTATTGTTGGTCTGTGTTAGTGCTGATAATAACAATATCACAAATATTTGGTTAATATTTAAGTCACAAAATGTTAAAAATTGTCTTAACGTTTATTTACGAGTTATAGAATGCATTAAAAAAATACTTCTGCCGTCATGTTTTTCATAATGAATGTCAACGATAGGCAAAATTTCCCCAAAAAGTGCAGTTCCCCTTTAAGGTTTATTTTTTCCTATCTACTTATACTGTATTGTTTATATTTTTACTCTGCACTTTTTGTTTGAAAAGGTCTGAACTTGATTGTCATTTAAGTAATGTACAATTCCACCTCTGCCTACATTTTCAAAATTGAAGTGCATCTTTGTTTGTCAATACTTTATTAAGCTGTTTTTTATTGTTTTGGTTGTGTATATTTGAGGGCCCCCAATTCTCCTTAAGATATGTTATTGCTTTTGGTTGTGATTTTTATTAAAGTGCAACATTTTGGTAACAAAATACATTTTATTGTTTGTTTTATTTAACTTGGAGTTTTAAAAGTTTACATTTAAATTGCAATTTAAGACTACGAGAAATATAAGTTTATTCCATTTGAAATGATTTACATGCATTAACAAATACTTTCAGCTGACGTTGTCGTTCATATGTTTTTACTTCTGACTATACGTCCTGCGTTTGTGTGTATTACATGTGATGCAGCTTGCGTGCTCTAAACAGGACAAAGGCACGATATAATGCTGTACAGCGGCCGTGCCAGCAACTTGAGGGCTCCAGGTTCAATTCCAGCTTACGGCATCCTAGTCACGTCCATTGTCTTCTTGACCTATACACTTCACCCTTGCTCCTAATGGGTCTTGGTTAGTGCCTTGCATGGCAGCTTTCTACCATCAGATTGTAAATGTGTGTGAGATGGTAAATGTGGAAATGGTGTCAAAGCGATTTGAGTGCCTTGAAGGTAGAAAAGCGCCATTCAAGTATAATCTATTTACCATTTACAGTAGGAGGCCGCGTAGAGGTTGCAAACAGTCACTTTAATAATACGACATTTGACACTCTTGCACAAGATCCAAATATCCAACCACTTAATGCTTTGTAAGTAAGGCCTCGTTCACACTGCAGGTCAATTCCAAAGTGTTTGCTCGTATGCCATTTTTTTAGTTTTGAATATGTTTTCCAAATAAAAAAAAACTTTTCACATTGTGTGTCTAATTTTGAGGACAAAAATGAATGTATTCCATTTTGGAATAAGGTTGTAACAAAAAAATTTGGAAAAAGTGAATACTTTCCGGATGCACTGTATATAGGGTTATTTTCAGCTGGATGAATGCTTTCTGGCCTTTTTCACACTGCAGGTCAACTACAATTTTTTTTGTCCATATGCGACCTGTATTGGATTATTTCATGTTTGTGTGATTTTGAAATGTTCATATCCGACTAGGCCTCTTTTGTAGGTGGAAATAAATCGAATATATATGCGATGTGTCGTCAATGTGAACGTTCCCGCGCTTCATTCATCTGACCAGAACGTCTTTAAAAAGCGATAAGTGTCATATTAATTCATCAAAATAGACCGTAACAAAATAAATGGTTGATAATGGAGCCGAAACAGGTGAAAATAATGTTTTAGGGATTCACGTGAAAGTTTCACCACTCCTGTCTTTGACTGCTCGGCCATTGACACATTTTTCAAGCAGACTTCGAAGCAAAATATCCTGTAAAATTGCGAGATCCAAAAATACTTGTCCCCCTTTCTTCATAATCTTCTACGCACAATAATTCTGTTCAGAAAATGTTGGCTTTGAATGCACAAAATCAGTAAAATTGCCAAAAATTCGCCAGCACTGACACTGATTACGGTTGAAGCCATGTTTACTTTTGTTAACACTGTAGTGCGTGCGACAACATGCCATCATGTTCGCTTGCGGGACAGATTACATTCACATTTGAAATTGCATTTCTTTGTAATGTGAAAAGCCATTAAAAAGATCGGATTTGACAAACAACTCCAAATTAAACATCCAACCCTGCAAAATAGTTAAAGTCTTATGTGACATACAGTAGTTTCCAGTCTATGCTTTTGTCACATGGCCCTCACAAAGCTAAAGAAAAACAAATAGGCTTATTTGTTCTATAGGCCATGTTCAACCTCAGCAATCAAGCTACAAGGTCTGACTTGTATGGGGTTATATTCTTATCGCCTCCGAACTACTACTGACATTTTTACCTATTAATAGGCATGTATGCAGCCAGTGTGAAGCCGAGAGACAGACATTGACCACTTATGTGACAGAATGTATATATGTGTAAGATCAACAAGGAGTCAACCCTCCCTGTTGCATTTATAGTTTGCTGTTTTCCTTTGGCAATAGGATTTACGATGGGTCAATCTTGTACTTTTAATTACTGATAAAAATTTAGCTTGACAATATATTGACCCACAAATTAATCCTGACATTATTTTGAGAGCAAATTTACCACTGATGGAATAATACATAATAATAAGGCAAGTATACCCTTATAAATGCAATATACCTATATTTATTGTATATTTTAACATTGTAACTGGAATTTAAACATTTAAATATACAAGTTAAATGAAACAAACAAATAACAGTACAATATACTTTGTCTCTTACCAAAATGTTGCACTTGAATAAAAATCACAACCAAAAGCATTAAAATAGATTTGTCCTCGTTGAGGAGGGGCTGAGCGGCCCTCAAATATACACAACGAAAACAATAAATAGCATGTCTTAATGAAGTAGTCACAGAGTTGCACTTCAATAATAAACATGTAGACATAGGTAGAGTTGTCCATTACTTAACTGACAATCAAGTGAGGCTCTTTACCAACTAAATTGCAGGGTAAGAATATAAACACTACACTACAGGCAGTTATATGCAAAAAAAACTTGAATCTGGCAGATTCCAAGCGAGGAACACTATCATGGCATGACAACATGACAAATGTCCGTCAAACGTTTGCAGCATTTTTGGAAAAGCTAGTTTTCAACAGTATTAAAAGGCGGCATGTTTTTGCTGATGTAGTGAACCACACTTTACGTGAGTGCACACAATTTTGCGCTGTTTCGTTTGCACTGTTCCTGTTCACCAAACGCCTCAGTGAGAGTAGACTGTCTGGACAAAGGCTATGCATCTCTTTCAATCCGGTTTCAGGGCAAATCACTCTACTGAGACAGCCCTCGCAAAATTGACTAATGATCTATTGCTAACGATGGATTCTGATGCGTCATCTATGTTGCTGCTCCTCGATCTTGGCGCTGCTTTCGATACCGTCGATCATAATATTTTATTAGAGCGTATCAAAACACGAATTGGTATGTCAGACTTAGCCCTGTCTTGGTTTAACTCTTATCTTACTGACAGGGTGCAGTGCGTCTCCCATAACAGTATGACCTCGGACTATGTTAAGGTAACGCGTGGAGTTCCCCAGGGTTCGGTCCTTGGCCCTGTACTCTTCAGCATCTACATGCTGCCGCTGGGTGACGTCATACGCAAATACGGTATTAGCTTTCACTGCTATGCTGATGACACCCAACTCTACATGCCCCTAAAGCTGACCAACACGCCTGACTGTAGTCTGTTAGAAGCGTGTCTTAATGAAATTAAACAATGGATGTCCGCTAATTTTTTGCAACTTAACGCCAAAAAAACGGAAATGCTGATTATCGGTCCTGCTAGACACTGACCTCTATTTAATAATACAACTTTAACATTTGACAACCAAATAATAAAACAAGGTGACTCGGTAAAAAATCTGGATATTATCTTTGACCCAACTCTCTCCTTTGAGTCACACATTAAAAGCATTACTAAAACGGCCTTCTTTCATCTCCGTAATATCGCTAAAATTCGCTCCATTTTGTCCACTAAAGACGCCGAGATCATTATCCATGCGTTTGTTACGTCTCGTCTCGATTACTGTAACGTATTATTTTCGGGTCGCCCCATGTCTAGCATTAAAAGATTACAGTTGGTACAAAATGCGGCTGCTAGACTTTTGACAAGAACAAGAAAGTTTGATCATATTACGCCTGCACTGGCTTCCTGTGCACTTAAGATGTGACTTTAAGGTTTTACTAAATACGTATGAAATACTACACGGTCTAGCTCCATCCTATCTTGCCGATTGTATAGCACCATATGTCCCGGCAAGAAATCTGCGTTCAAAAGACTCCGGCTTATTAGTGATTCCTAGAGCCCAAAAAAAGTCTGCGGGCTATAGAGCGTTTTCCGTTCGGGCTCCAGTACTCTGGAATGCCCTCCCGGTAACAATTCGAGATGCTACCTCAGTAGAAGTATTTAAGTCTCACCTTAAAACTCATCTGTATACTCTAGCCTTTAAATAGACCTCCTTTTTAGACCAGTTGATCTGCCGCTTCTTTTCTTTTTACTCCTATGTCCCCTCCTCCCTTGTGGAGGGGGTCCGGTCCGATGACCATGGATGAAGTACTGGCTTTCCAGAGTCGAGACCCAGGATGGACCGCTCGCCTGTGTATCGGTTGGGGACATCTCTACGCTGCTGATCCGCCTCCGCTTGAAATGGTTTCCTGTGGACGGGACTCTCGCTGCTGTCTTGGATCCGCTTGAACTGAACTCTCGCGGCTGTGTTGGAGCCACTATGGATTGAACTTTCACAGTATCATGTTAGACCCGCTCGACATCCATTGCTTCCGGTCCCCTAGAGGGGGGGGGGGGGGGGGGGGTTGCCCACATCTGAGGTCCTCTCCAAGGTTTCTCATAGTCAGCATTGTCACTGGCGTCCCACTGGATATGAATTCTCCCTGCCCACTGGGTGTGAGTTTTCCTTGCCCTTTTGTGGGTTCTTCCGAGGATGTTGTAGTCGTAATGATTTGTGCAGTCCTTTGAGACATTTGTGATTTGGGGCTATATAAATAAACATTGATTGATTGATTGATCTTCATGTGCACATTTTTTTTTGCACTGACCTTGTTCACTAAACGCCTCAATGAGAGTAGACGGTCAGGACAAAGGCTATGCACATCTTTTACCAGTTGAAAATACTCAGTCGAATGGTTGTGTTTCAACTGGGCATAGAAGTTTGTTGTATTGGATTTGTTTGTTGGCACCATTTTCAAACAAATTCGACAAACTGGCTCCAGGGTTCTTGTTCCAAAGGTTTAAAATCGAAATATTCCCACACTGTTGCGGTGGAATTAAGTTTTGGTGTCATTTTTTTAATCCAAATTTCAACTGTCGCTAGTGGTGTTCGTCACAGGCTAACTTGTTGCACTTTGTGGTGCTTGCGAGTCGCAACACCGCTTCTCTGCACAGACACTTAATAAATGACAATTTGCGACTTGTCCGGGTGTACACCGCCTTCCGCCCAAATGCAGCTGAGATAGGCTCCAGCGTCGGCCGCGACCCCAAAAGGGATGGGCGGTGGGAAATGGATGGATGGATGGCCTCCTTCTTTTCATTCAACTATGGAAAAAATGTGCGCAGTTGCTGAAACTGATGAAAAGAAGGAATGCCCTTGAAGTCCGTAAACACGCAAGGACATGCAATTTATCGCGGCTGGCAAAGTCATAAAGTTAATTTATTGTTTGATTAATTGTCTTATAGAATGTTAACCAAGGCCTATTACTTACCACATAGGACTACTAGCTTGTGGCACTATTTTTTTACCACGATGGCTGTAATTGAATTAAGAAGCCAAACATGCCATGTAGCATTTGGAGAATGAGCAGAGAAAGACATTTACTGTCGGGTACTGTCGTGTATATTGCAAGACAAGGGACATCTGTTGTTCCGCTGCTCAAGATGCAATGCAGGTTGTGGCAATGCATGCTTGTGTATTGTGTGGTTGCATGTGACCCGAGTAGACAAAACACTGTCATTGTGCTTTCTTTTTACTAGATTTATGTTCATTTTCTTGTAGCTTGTAGGGCCAATGTGGCTATTAATTTCTTTGGAAACCGCTATATCAACACCTTTATAAAACTTATATAGGTCAAAATACCAGGAAGTGCTGTAAGAGATTTGATACCCAGATCGAAACTGAGACAGTTGTTTGTTAAAACGGATGCTTTGACTATCATTTCTATCTGTAACTTTCCTCACAGGTTCCTATCACTTATGTAAATATTCGATATGTGACAATAATAGAGATCCAATGTTGTTGTCCTCTTCTTCTTATAATTAATTTAATATACACCTGCTGTAAATTGGGTGTACCTACACAATCAAAGACAAGTTTTTCAAGTTTGAATTAGTGCAAAGAAGGTTATCTGTTAAAGTTCACTGTAAACACAATTGTTCCTAACACCCTCAAGTACGACTGCATAAATAATTAATTACATAGATTAAAAAAAAATCTTCAATTCATTTTATGTTGCTTTGACTAATCGCTTAATGAGTGTATTTATCAAACGTGATCCAATCCAGACCACATGGAGTGCCTGGAACTTTAAATATGTGGGCATAATTTCTTCAGGGCCTCTGCAACAGAGCGCAGATGAGGCAGTTTTGTGGGTACCGTGATCTCTGCGGCGAACAGCGGAATGTTTTCAAAACATTTTTCCTTACTAATAAACATGTCAAAAGTGCAATTTCAATGTTGATAATCTGCATTTATTACAAATGAAATTAAGGTTATGTGAAGCAGTTAAATCGTTGTTTATTTAGACATATTTTCTTAAAATATGCATCGAGTCCATAAAGTGTATTTTATCCGATGACTCAATTAATTGAACAAAAAATTCTGTAGATTACTCTATTACTAAAACAATAACTCCAGCCCAACTCCTAAGTATTTGCAGTGCAGTTCTCCATCTCTGCAAACTAAAAACACAACAGACTTAACTGAAATGTTATTGATCCATGAGGGAAATTGTTTGACACACTGTAGCTCAATTGTAAAAAAATTAAAATCTCAGGGGATACTGTGATCTGCTGCCACTTTATCAAACGCACATCAAAACAATGTGATTGCAGTACAGGTTCAAAAACCCCACACAAAGAACAAGGCAAAAACAAGAAAGAACGCGACGTCATCGTGTAATTTGTAATGTCATAATAATAAGGCTACAGATAAACTTTATCCATACATTTAAAGCCAAATATTTGTTTTTTGTTCATTAATACTATCAACATGTCAGCTTGTTCTCATTACATAATCCTTTTATCTCTAGTTTTGCATTTTGATAGGGAGGTTGGTTTTTTTTAAATAATGTACATCAGGCTATTTAACTAGCGGCCTGGGGGTCAAACTCGTCCCGGAAATGACACCATACAGTCCCCTGAGTTCAATTCAAAACTTGAGAGACAAACATTTTTGCTGCAAATTCTTAAAAATACTAGCAGGCTGCTGTTGTGTAAAATAACTTGGCCCACTGTAAACACACTGGCTGATACTAACATTGACATTTTAATATTGCTCGCAAACATAAAACACTGGAGTCCAAACTTGTGATTTACATAACTGAGGCATTTCTCAAGGCAACCCTTTTAAGACCCCTCTTTTTTGACAGTTATTTTTCATAATGTGATTTGTGTGACAAAGGTGTGGCTGTAGCTTGTTTTCTTTTAGATACAGTCAGTAGTCGTTCATTCAACTCCTTAAGTTATACTGATGGTGTTCCTCAAGGTTCCATTTTATATCCTCACATTTTCGTCAATTGGGCATTCAACTGGTGGCCCACTGGTTCAGTTCAAACAACAGCATCTTGCAGCAGATTCTTAAAAAAAGAGATGATTTTTGACAAAGTTTTTCTGCAGAAGGTCCTTAAAAACAGCAGAACGCTCCTGTAAAACTGACAAAATAAGTAAACTAAATCAAACGTCTATGTAAAACTGACAAAATAAGTAAACTAAATCAAACGTCTATTGTAGAGGATGCTGGTTCTCTGTAAAATACAAAATGAGACCAATAGTGAAGGGAGAGTTAAGTTTTTTTTAAACTATTTAGTTATGTATTATTTTTCTAGTCCTTCGCTATCAATATCATCATCCACTAATCTTTCATCCTCGCTCAAATCAATGGGGAAATTGGCGTTTTCTTTGTCCGAATAGCTCTTGCTGCTGGAGGCTCCCATTAAAAACAATGTGAGGACGTGAGGAGCCCTTACCCTTGTGACGTCATTGTCTGCGACTTCCGGTAAAGACAAGGCTTTTTTATCAGCACCAAAAGTTGCGAACTTTATCGTCGATGTTCTCTAGTAAATCCTTTCAGCAAAAATATGGCAATATCGCGAAATGATTAAGTCTGACACATAGAATGGACCTGCTATCCCCGTTTAAATAAGAAAATCTCATATCAGTAGGCCTTTAATATTGTAGTTGATAAGTTTCTGTTGGAATTTCTGTTTTGGAAATTTTGAAAAAAAAATCCTTGCCATTCCCACCCTAACTGCAGTTACAGGGTGGTGCCAGAATTTAGCTGATTCTGCTGGTTCGTTCGACAGGTACAGCGTTAAGAGCCGCTGTGTTGTCTAATTGAGTTTCCATAAGAGAGTAAGTGATGCCAAATGAAATTAGACCTAGAATGGAATTCTGCGGCACGCATAATGCTAGGGAGGAGTTGAAGCCATGTGCATGCGCTCATCTTTTAACATCTTTCTTTTCCTCTTGTGAGACATGTTTTCTTTATGACTCGTTCTTTCTTCCGGCTATAGAGCGAGCAAGCCTTCCAAGGAACATGATTGAAAATAGCATGTTTGAAGAAGAGCCTGACATTGTGGATCTGGCCAAAGACTCCACATCATATCCGGTACGCTCAAATCATCTTACTGTTTATTGGGACTCAGGAGTGTTGTTTTCTTAAATTGTTGCATCTGTCATGCTTTAAAACACAAATTCAATACTCACTGCTTACACCTGCACATTATAATGAGATTTTGTGGTAGCGGGGGTGTATAATGTAGCCTGGAAGAGTTAGGGATGCATGGGATTCTGGATATTTGTTCTGCTGTCTTTATGTTGTGTTACAGTGCAGATGTTTTCCCAAAATGTGTTTGTCATTCTTGTTTGGTGTGGGTTCACAGTGTGGCGCATATTAATAAGAGTGTTAAAGTTGTTTATATGAAAACTCTTAGTGTAACCTGTATGGCTGTTGAGCAAGTATGCCTTGTACTCACTTACGTGTGTTGATAGCGGCCGCATACTATATTTGCCCGGCTGGCACACAGATAGCATGGTGCAAAAGCGGACGCGACGACATCGGCGGGCTCGCAGATAGCATGGTGTAAAAGCGGACGCGACAACATGATCTTGAGGACGTTAAAGGCATTGCTATCACGGCATGGCCTCAATATTGTTGTCCGGGTGAAAATAGTAGACTATTTGCCCCGGGAGATTTCTGGGAGAGGCACTGAAATCCGGAAACCTCCAGGAAAAATTTTGGGGGGGGGGGGGGGGGGGGGGGGAGGTCGGCAAGTATGCAGCTGAGCCACATCAGAGTGATCAAAGAGCCGCATGCGGCTCCGGAGCCGCGGGTTGCTGAGCCTTTTATATAAGAAGGGAAACATTATGAAGACATTTGATTAGTATAATTACATTATCATCAGTAGGGCACAGATCTCTGTCAAGGCTAAACATTGAAAATCCAGCTCTGGATTGACACCAAACCAGCGAGTTCAGTTCAAAACTTAAAAAAGACAAACTTCTTTGCAGCATATTCTTAAAAACATGAGAGCGTGGGCGGATTGGACGATATCAAGATCAGAATCAGCTCCATTGGCCAAGTACGTTTAACACATTAAGAATTTGACTTGGTATGCTGTGTTGTCTTGTTCAATCTAAAAAAATAAATATTAACGCTAAACAAAGATATAAACAAGCACTTAGGTAAATAATATATGCAAGCAAAAATTTGGGTGAAAATAGAGATTTTAAAATCAAGAATTCATATTTTTTCAAAGGCACAATCTAGCCGTCTCTTGCCAAATTTACAGTGACAAGTGAACGGCCATGTCCTAAATTGCAATGTCGCGTCCTTGACACTTTTTATTGCAAAATCTTTGTTCATCTTTTTTGCAATTGTTTACAAACTCAGGAAATGAGACCCTGGACAAAAAATAATGACTTTAGGAGCAAAAAACAAAATATATAAATCAGAGCCAGTATCAGTTTTTGCTTGCTTAGTTAGGTTATACTATTGACTTTGAAAAAAGGGAAAAGGAAAAAATTTAAATACTTCATTTCTATTGTTGCACTACTGTCTTGTTTTGTTGTGATTACAAATGTGATCAAAAATTAGTATTGGATCAATACCCACATTTTGAGTGTCACCAAAAACTAATATGAAGTAGCCAAACAACAGAAGAATAAATGATTACTAAATTTTTATAAAAAGTGTAAATAGAAAACCAGTTACAACAGTAACCAGTTTTCAGCTATTATTAGTAAATTAGCAAGCAGATTAATAAAATCTGAGAATCGCATAAAAATCGAAATAACCACATCCGTCATCAGACAAATCATGAACCTTTCTAAATTGTTTTGAAATTGTTATATTACCATTTTAATGCCAAATAATATATAGTGATATATATTGTTATTGCAAGAGTCTGCATTATATATCCCAATGTAGATTTTAGCCTATATCGCCCATATTGCACAATCCCTAATCAGCAGATTCTTTCATTGACATTCCACTACAGTGGACAGTTTTGTTTTGCAGAACAGCATTTTTTTTTTGAAATGTGTAAATCTGACCCAAAAAATAGAACAAAAAAAAACATCCACTGCAGGTTATCAAAACAAGAAGAACATTGAAGAAAGAAGTCCGGCCTCCTGGTCTTTAGCTTTCTGGAAATGTGGCCCCGAGAACTATTAAATGGCGGTAATGAAAGCCAATAAAGCCATCCTCTTTGGATCAAAATTTTATAAGTAATACATTGAAAACATCTAAGTTTGATTCCCTACAATATTGTGACTTTTTCTGATATAGTGCTGTTGTTAGATTAAATTAGAATTCGCAGGCGTGCCTAAAGTTGCGTCCATTGATTGTATGTAATAATGGCCTTTCCACTGTGTATGTATACAGACATTTCCGGCTCTTGACCCAGAGGAGGTGGCGTATGAGCCTCGCAGCTCTCGGCTGCTGGTGCGAGGCCTAGGGGAGAATGATGTGGATGACGATGAGGAGGACTGTGAGTCTTCAGCTCGACTACTAGGAATGTCCTTTATGAATCGCAGCTCTGCCCAGAGAACTCACTCCTCCCCTTACGTCAGACAGCTTCCACCCAGGTAACGGGCTTTTTCTTGACTTTTTACTGTGGTAATGGTATTAGAAATGATATAGTTTATTTTGAACATGCCTTAACAAAGTTGCAATAAGGAACATCATGTGATGACACTTGGAACTTGCTTAATTCAACATCCTGAAAAGCAATAGGAAGAAGCAGATTATTCATGTCTCAGCAAGTACTGATGCATACCTTTGATTACTTCAATCTACATTTAACACTTCCTTGTGGTATATATAATATATATTATATATGCTGGGGTTTTAATTTTGCTCCAGAGGTACTTTTATAGCCCGCCTTTTGAGTCTGTCTTCAAGATGTTCGTTTCTTGAGGCATTCCCAGATTACAAATAAACGAGGCCCACCCCACCTAAATTTATCATAATTTATCATTTGAAAACGTACATTGTTTAATATATACATCTTGAAGTCATCACCGCTGTATTTTTTTTTACACACGTGGTCTAAAATAAACTTCATAAACATTATTTACTGTAGATTCACCCGGTCACAAAATCAGGTACACCTGCACATTCTCCGATCGATTCAAAGAGTTCATAAAAAACAATTTTTTTGCAACATCTATCATGTCGCATGTCAATGTTATTGCGCATATGCCAAGATTATATCCTACCTCATAGCCTGAAATAGATGGGAGGATATTCTATTGCTCTAAAGCTTTACTTATTGTCTAAATAAATGCTTCCACCCCGTGGTGACGTCGCAACGTAGTCAGATAGTCAGACTGCAAAACCCAGCAAGTAGAGGCATCCAATACTACATATGCAAGCTTATGCCCAAATGCATGAACCTTATGATTTGAAGTTTTGGTGTTTTTTAAAGGAGTATCTACATTTGTAACATTTAGAAGTCAAAAAAGAAAAAAAATTCATCATAGGTCCCTTTTAACGTATTTACATATAAACATTTACTGAGACGGAATGAAAAGAATAAAGACTGCTAGATTATTCAGTAATTAAATAATAAATTCAATTGTATACACTGACAAACTTTTTTGTAATTGATAAACTCTGACTATATGATTTACTGTTGATTTTGATGTTTAACTCTCCTCTGTTTTAGATCGTGTTCGCTTCCTTCAGCCCGCACCACAATTGTTTGTGTGTTATTTCTGGTAATAGTGGCCTCCATGACTATGGTATTGTACTTTTTGCCTGGATGCACCTTTACTAAGGTAAGAAAAAGTAGTGCGTGTGTTTTTCTTTGCACATTTATCTCATTCTGTGTTAAATGGCTCTCCAGAAATATTTGATTATTAATCAAATTTTGCAGATGGGTTGCCCAAAATCAAATAACAAGACGTCTACTAACGGCACTGATAGCGAACTCTTCCCCTGGGCAGAGTTTCGGCTCCCTCGCAGCATAAGTCCGCTCAGCTATGACCTCACCTTGACCCCTGACTTCAACAACATGGATTTCACCGGCCACACTGTCATCAACATGTCTGTACATCACAACACCAAGCGCATTGTCCTGCACAGTGAAAATCTCAACATTACCAAAGCAACCTTCAGGGTGAGAACGGACCAGATAAGGCTTTTTAATGTTGCAGAGCGAGTAACTGAAAGCATTTTTAAATGTTTTCAATGTATCATTCTATTTTATCATTTTTTTGGATAATGCTGTTAAGATTTTTGAATTTGAACAGGCAGTAATGCTTATGTTGCTGCTAGCCCAGTTTGAATAGTGTTCAACCTTTTTCCTACTAAATTCCAATGCTTTTCTAAAGACAAACCAGATGCACTTAATTAGCAATAGTAGATCTTTAGGCATTTTGATTTGGGCTCTAAAGCTTAACCTAAGCATACTCTATTCCAGCTTGGTAATGGGGAGGCCAGTGATGTTACTATACTTGAGTACAAACCCAGACAGCAGATAGCTGTTAAGTTCTCCAAAGAACTGAAAGCGGGCCAGAACTGTGTGTTGACTTTGGATTACACTGCCGACCTGTCACACACCTACGATGGTTTCTACAACAGTTCGTACACCGACCAAGATGGAAACAAAAGGTACACAATGCTATCTGTTTGTATCCCTGTGCAGTAAAATTCAGCATTTAAGTGTAAACATCCTGATAAAATATACCTGTTTATCTTTAGGGTTCTCGCTGCTACCCAATTTGAGCCACTTTATGCTCGGAAGGCCTTCCCTTGCTTTGATGAGCCATCATTCAAAGCCATCTTTCAGGTTAAAATCAACAGGAAACTTGAGTACATGGCCCTCTCCAATATGCCGAAGGTACTGTCTCGACTTATCTTGTCTAATATAAGTTATTATAGGAGGAAAGGTTTCCCCTTGATTGACAAGATACTACGAATGTTCAAAATAAACTGGGACTATAACCATAACCTGTCGCGGTGCGGGCGTGGGTGTGTTATAATTTGCTATGATGATATGATTTGCTGAATTTTTGGTGCATCAGAAGGCAATAGTGCGCAATTAAAAGGCTATATGTATATACTGTAACGACCTACTGGTGGTAATGGTTTATGGTCATGTGGTTTTGATTTGATGTTCATTGTTCCCAAGAACGCGAACACACCGTCCATGCCTGAAAGGGTTTTGGCAGAGAATGAGGATGTGTTGAAGTGTGTTTGGAGAAGCAAGGAGACGGACATGAGGGAATACTGTCGGCATTGGGCCGGTTGTTAGCACAAGATTGAGAATAAAAGTTAAAATAGAGAGTCAGATTTTGCATGACTTCTTTTGGAGGATACAAAACATTATATTATTTTAATTTGTTTTCACAGAAAAGCCCTTATTTTTAAGGGGGAAACGGTGGGGGGAGATCCTGTTTTGAATTTTGTCATGATCTACTTTTATTTCTCATTATTTTTGTCTTATCTGTGTGTGTGACATTTAGAGTCTGCAAGGTGATAAAGTAAGGCATTTACTGTAAGTGCCTGGTTTACCAGTGATAATACAGAAGAGGTACTTTAACACAGCCCCATTCTTTGGGGTCTTGTCTATTAGCACATAAACATATCGTAAAAAAAAAAAGATTTTAAAATGTGAGGTCCTAATCAAATTAGAGGCACTACTGGCCTCTACTTTAGTCAATGAGCGCATTGACTGCTTTAAAACAAATGTGTAGTCATTCACAACAACGAAGCTGAGGTGTAAGAGAACAGTTGTCATAAAAAAATACTGTAACTCTGCAGCAACAGCATTCACTCCCTGGACACATGCATACAGTCATCCAAAAAACACAACAATCCAGTGTTTTTCATGTTCTACATAACCATTGGCTGGATAAGGTCCAAAACAGTGGGACAGTCAATTGAAATTGAACTTTATCAGTCTACAGACAATTGTTGTATTTGGTCTCATTATCTGTACAGATATACTTTAATGTTGCGGTTGTATATAATCCTGTGTATTTTGTTTTATTATTATTTTCAAACGTTGTCTCGAGTCAATAATATTCCTGCTGTTCCTTATTTTTTAGGGTGTATTTGTATTTGATATTGCTAAGTGCAAAAAATTGTGAGTAATTGAAATGCCCATGAAAATCACACCCCTCCAAACCCTTCTGCTAGCTTGACGTTGATGTTCTTCTCTGATTTTGGAACAACACTTGTAACAAAAGGGATTTGGGTAACTATTCGATCTGATTCAGCTGCAGAACTTTTCCTAGCTCTCTTAATTTTTCATTGTTCCTTCATAAGGAAGGAAGTTAACAAGCTGAATGCATAGAAACACTATCTGGGTTTTAGCCCTAAATATGCCTTGTGTAAAAAAATAATAAAGGTAAACTGTATTGGTAGGCTTCTCACCACTCAGGAATGAGTATGTGAGATGTTTGATGGAACATTTGGAATTAGTATCTCAGTCTATCTTTTAGCCTGGTCCTCAGGCTAGCAAAACAACTGTGTCATCCTACTTTAAAATGGCTACCGCAGGCTGCTGGGTCATTCCGGCTAGCTGTCAGAGAAGATGTTTCTCCAAGGTGCTTCTACATAATCCACACTGCTTGCCTGTTTAAATTCCAATAACAACTTCCAATCATATACAGTATTACCCTGTGTCCACCTCGCTGCAAGTTTTGTAATAAGATTTTTACAAAGTAAAATGTACTTTTGCTGTGGCAACACACAGGATGCTACTATCTTACACTGACGTTACATTGTCATACTACTGTGTATACAGTAGTGTATACTACTGTATACACTGTACATTTTATGCTCTATAATCATGTATTCACTCAAAGCATGAGTTTTTTTCCTTCTATACATTGGCTATGTTTAGTGAAAAAAAAAAAAGGATAACAAAAAATATGTCTGTTGTCCAAAAAGTCACATATTTGTGCGCTTGCGAATGCTGAATTGGGAACATACAGAGATTCAATGTGCTGTATTTAGATTTAAATACAATTATTTTCAGTCTGAGAATATACAAGTTAGTTTTAGTTTTCTAACTTCTTCTATTGCCGTGTATTTCAGGTGAAGACGACGTTGCTTGCCAATGGCTTTATGCAGGACGAATTTGCAATGACCACCGTCAAAATGAGTACCTACTTGGTGGCCTTCATCGTTGGTAACTTCACCCCCACCAGCAAGAACGTCTCTGACATTTTAGTAGGTTTGATTTGTTTGCTTACCCATTTGATCCAGTCAGACTGCATATCTTTGATGTTTTTGTGTGTATTAGGTGTCCGTATACAGTGTTCCAGAGAAGAGGGATCACACTGACTACGCTCTAGCCACAGCATCCAAACTACTAGAGTTTTATAATGACTTCTTTGAAATAAACTATCCTCTTCAGAAACTAGGTGAACATATGCGGATAAACAAACTTTTCCTCCCACTCATGTTTCTCTTTTATAGAATAGTTAAACCGGGTTAATCCATTGTAATCCCTTGTAATCTTTTGTCAGACCTGGTAGGCATTCCAGACTTTTTGGCAGGAGCCATGGAAAATTGGGGTCTGATCACTTTCAGAGAGACAACTCTGCTGGTGGGGACACAGTCCTCTCCCCTGGAAAAACAACTTGTGGCTTCGGTCATCGCTCATGAGCTGGCTCATCAGGTACTTATTGTGTGCTAGTGTTCATTTGCATATAATAAATGGTGATACTGATTCATGTGTGATAACTGAGCTCGATTTTGTTCCAGTGGTTTGGAAACTTAGTCACAATGAGCTGGTGGAGTGACCTTTGGCTAAACGAGGGCTTTGCCACTTACATGCAGTACATGTCCTTGCAGACAGTGCTGCCACAGCTGGACATTGTAAGTGCAAAATGTAGTATATTAGAATATCAGATGCTTTACTGCGTGCTTATGTAGCATGTGTTTGCAGGGCAACTTGTTCTTAGCAATGAGGTTCCGTGCCATGGACAAAGATGCACTAAACTCCTCCCACGCCGTGTCCACTGAGGTCAACACACCAGAGCAGGTGCAAGAGATGTTCGACTCAGTCTCCTATGAGAAGGTGCACTTTTATGTCTATTTATGGTACCTATCTATTATACTTCTTCGTATTTTGAAACTTATGCCTTGATCCTTCAGGGAGCTGCCATTCTTCTGATGTTGAACGCTTCCTTGCCAGGTGATCAGCAGTTCAGAAAGGGTATCATTCAGTATCTGAAACAGTTCAGTGGATTAAACACAGACACTGATGACCTCTGGAACAGTCTTACAAAGGTAAATGCTTGGTTGTCATTCCTAAAAAATGTTCTCAATAAATCATGAAACTCTAGTGATTTGTTTTTTTTCCGTTCTTAGGTGGACCTCTCGAATCAGCACCCTAACGTGTCAGAGATGATGAAGTCATGGACATCTCAGAAAGGCTTCCCATTGGTGACTTTGTCCCGCAAGGGGGATCAGGTGACCTTAACACAGGAGCATTTCTTGCTCACGTCAGACAACGCCTCACACTCCTCCAGGTGGGGTGCATATTCCTTTTCTCCTTATTCTTCCTATTCACAGTACAGTAGAACCTTCATTTACAGTGGGGCAAAAAAGTATTTAGTCAGCCACCGATTGTGCAAGTTCTCCCACTTAAAATGATGACAGAGGTCTGTAATTTTCATCATGGGTACACTTCAACTCTGAGAGACAGAATGTGAAAAAAAATCCAGGAATTCACATTGTAGGAATTTTAAACAATTTATTTGTAAATTATGGTGGAAAATAAGTATTTGGTCAATAACAAAAATTCAACTCAATACTTTGTAATATAACCTTTGTTGGCAATAACAGAGGTCAAACGATTGCTACAGGTCTTTACCAGGTGTGCGCACACAGTAGCTGGTATTTTGGCCCATTCCTCTATGCAGATCTTCTCGAGAGCAGTGATGTTTTAGGGCTGTCGCTGAGCAACACTAACTTTCAACTCCCTCCACAGATTTTCTATGGGGTTGGGGTCTGGAGACTAGCTAGGCCACTCCAGGACTTTCAAATGCTTCTTACGGAGCCACTCCTTCGTTGCCCGGGCGGTGTGTTTGGGATCATTGTCATGCTGGAAGACCCAGCCACGTTTCATCTTCAAAGCTCTCACTGATGGAAGGAGGTTTTGGCTCAAATTCTCACGATACATGGCCCCATTCATTCTTTCCTTAAAACGGATCAGTCGTCCTGTCCCCTTAGCAGAAAAACAGCCTCAAAGCATGATGTTTCCACCCCCATGCTTCACAGTTGGTATGGTGTTCTTGGGATGCAACTCAGTATTCTTCTTCCTCCAAACACGACGAGTTGAGTTTATACCAAAAAGTTCTATTTTGGTTTCATCCGACCACATGAAATTCTCCCAATCCTCTGCTGTATCATCCATGTGCTCTCTGGCAAACTTCAGACGGGCCTGGACATGCACTGGTTTAAGCAGGGGGACATGTCAGGCACTGCAGGATTTGATTCCCTGTTGGCGTAGTGTTACTGATGGTAACCTTTGTTACTTTGGTCCCAGCTCTCTGCAGGTCATTCACCAGGTCCCCTTGTGTGGTTCTGGGATTTTTGCTCACCGTTCTCGATCATTTTGACCCCACGGGATGAGATCTTGCGTGGAGCCCCAGATCGAGGGAGATTATTAGTGGTCTTGTATGTCTTCTATTTTCTGATATTTGGTCCCTTTGTTGATTTTTCCGACCCAGCTGCTTGCCTGTTGTAGATTCACTCTTCCCAGTCTAGTGCAGGTCTACAAATCTTTTCCTGGTGTCCTTCGACAGCTCTTTGGTCTTGGCCATAGTGGAGTTTGGAGTCTGACTGTTTGAGGCTGTGGACAGGTGTCTTTTATACAGATAAAGAGTTCAAACAGGTTCCATTAATACAGGTAACGAGTGGAGGACAGAAGAGCTTCTTAAAGAAGAAGTTACAGGTCTGTGACAACCAGAGATCTTCCTTGTTTTAAGTGACCAAATACTTATTTTCCACCATAATTTACAAATAAATTCTTTAAAATTCCTACAATGTGAATTCCTGGATTTTTTTTTCTCATTCTGTCTCTCACAGTTGAAATGTACCTATGATGAAAATTACAGACCTCTGTCATCATTTTAAGTGGGAGAACTTGCACAATCAGTGGCTGACTAAACACTTTTTTGCCCCACTGTATTTTCTCTAACAGGGTTAGTAAATACAATTGTTCATACATTGAAGCAAATGCATCCATGATAAACAATTTACAGGTGAAACCCAAACAATTAGAATATAATACAAAGTTGGTTTACTCCACCAATTAGATGTACAATGTAAATCTATATATGACATAGGCTCACGGCATGTAACTCAGAATATTTCAAGCCTTCTTTTGATATATTTTGATGATTGCTTACAGTTTTAAAAAACTTTAAAAATCTCAAAAAATGTAATCCATGATCATCAGAATATAAAGGCCTGATGTTTCTCACTTTGCATGTAATGAGTTCATATCACATATTAGTTTCACATTTGAAGTTGAATTGCTAATTTTTGCACGATATTCACATTTTTAGAGTTTAATCTTGACAAAAGTCCATATGCTAATAGGTTTGTACATTTCGAACACAATATAACGCATGATACATTACTGTATTTGAAACCAGCATAACAAGGGGGTAATGGATCAAATATATAGGTTTAATAACTAAGCCAAAATAACACATTTATGTATTCAGCCGCCCTGTTGACACACACTGTCAGGAGCCATGTGGCACACTCACAGTTTAAAATCGCAAAACTTAACATTAGTAGCACTGATATGCTGACTGAATGAGCACCGGAGATCAATCAACCCGCCCACAATCGCTGTGCTGCCAACTACAAAAGGGCTGCGCTGCGAGGCACACAATGGGTGTACGCTTAGACAATGGTTCGTAAATACAAGCATATATTTTTTAGTTGGTCTGTGGTCACATAAATGGAAAAGTGTGTACAACGAGCGGTTTGTAAATCGAGGTTCAACTGTACGTGCTTATAGAAAGAGAGTCAGCAGGTGAAACTAATTGTAATTCTAATTTCACACTCCTATCTAGCATGTGGACTGTTCCGGTGACGTATGTGACTGACAGCTGTAGTTTGGCTCCAGACTGCAGACAGTTATTTACTCTGAGTGCCAAGTCAGGTAAATCAAAGCGTTTTGATCCACTTGATTACGTTAACATGTGTGTACATGTTAAATGCTAATCCAGCCTATACTGTTTGCTATATTTTCTTAGGGACTCTTAAGGTGCCAGAAAGTGTGAAGTGGCTGAAGCTAAACTACAGGAACACAGGCTTCTATATTGTTGACTATGGACACGACGGTTGGGGTGCTCTGATAGACGCCATGTCTATAAATGCCAAAGTTCTCACACAAGAGGACCGCGCCTCGCTAATACACAACATCTTTTCTCTCTCTAAGTAGGTTTGCCATTCAATCTAGTTTCGTTGTGTTGTTCGCTTAGTATGTTTTTTCCCCTTTTCACATTCTTGTGTCTTCATCAGACTGGGACGTGTGTCCTTTCGCCAGGTCCTCAGCCTTCTCAACTACATGTCTAATGAAACTGAGACGACTCCTGTACGAGAGGCCTTGCTGCAGCTCAACAATATTTATCATCAGCTCAACAAACGATACGAACAAGGCCTTGTCACCCGCATGAAGGTGCACATATATACAATTTAAATCAGTTTGCATGCTTAAAAGAGCTGAAGTATATTGATAAGAAGGTATGAAACACGCTGAACTGAACTGTACTACTTCATGTACACAAGGCTTACAGTTGCAGTCAAAACGTATTCAGCCTTGATTGGAAATTTGATTATTTGCAAAGGTGATACACTTGTCCCAATTATTGTAGCGACTAAGTCCTATCATTTCTTATCGCTTCTGGCAGCGACAAATCTCGACTATAACATGTTTGAAGAAAGAACATGACATTTGTTGTATGTGCCTGTTTATTACACAAAATGTATGAATGTATTAGTCTATGGTGAGTGTGGAGTTATGGTGAAGGGCTAGCTAGCATGACGGAGTGAGGTAGCTGTAAGTACCGTATGAGCAGAGTTGGGTAGAGTAGCCAGAAATTGTACTCAAGTAAGAGTACTGTTACTTTAGAAATGTATTACTCAAGTAAAAGTAAGGAGTAGTCAACCAAATATTTACTTGAGTAAAAGTAAAAAGTATGTTGTGAAAAAACTACTCAAGTACTGAGTAACTGATGAGTAACCTGATTACGGCAACAAATAATGCACAAAAACATAAAAATAGCAATGAGCAAATTCAGAGCCAGGAATATCTCTTAAGCAACTAAAACAATAATACATATTCAATAATAGTACATTAAAATAAAATAAAAAATGGCACATTGAGCCACAATAACTTAACAGCACCATAGCCTCAGTAGGCATTCATTGATTTGATTGATTGATTAAAACTAGTATTGGTAGATTGTACAGTACATATTCCGTACAATTGACCACTAAATGGTAACACCCCAATAAGTTTTTCAACGTTTATCAATTACTTAGTAAATGACCAAGTCGAGGTGATCTACCTCATATATACATATACACATATCATTTATACACACACACACACACACACACACACATATATATATATATATATATATATATATATATATATATAATATATATACATATATATATATATATATATATATATATACAGTATATAATTTATATTTATCTTGCCGTTTTTTTCACATGTTGAA
Organism: Nerophis ophidion; assembly: GCF_033978795.1. NCBI lineage: Eukaryota > Metazoa > Chordata > Actinopteri > Syngnathiformes > Syngnathidae > Nerophis > Nerophis ophidion. The sequence continues at coordinate 51,725,766 of NC_084617.1, read as the reverse complement.
GGTGTTTTAGTGAATATACATGCATGTTTAACATATAGATTCCTATCTTTCATGAAGACAAGAAAATAAGTTGGTGTATTATCTCATTCTGATGACTTGCTTTGATGGGAATCAGACGTCCACGTTTTCAAATGGAGGAGAAAAAAAGTTCCTCTTTTCTGTCTAATACCACATGAAAGTCGTTGGTTTTTGGCATCTTATCTGTCCAGCTTCCATATTCGTTTTTATACACTTTACAAGAAATACATTGGCGGCAAACTCCGTAGCTTGCTAGCTTGTTTGCGCTGGCTTTCGGAGACTCTTATTTTGTTAGCGCAGGTGCGATGGAGCGGCACTTTTATTGTGAAGACAGGAACTGTGCGATCAGTCTTTAGGCTATTGACGGGAAGTACGGTTGGCTCTGTTTGATTGGTCCAACGTCACCAGTGACTGCATGTGATTGGTGAAACGCAGGCATGCGTAGATTCTACTTTGAAGCTCTGTCATTAACCAAAACAAACATTAATAGATCGATAAAAAAAAAGTAGCGAGTAGCGAGCTGAATGTAGATAAATGGAACGGAGTGAAAGTAGTGTTTCTTTTCAATAAATATACTCAAGTAAAAGTAAAAGTATGTTGCATGAAAACTACTCGTAGAAGTACAATTTATCCCAAAAGTTACTCAAGTAAATGTAACGGAGTAAATGTAGCGCGTTACTACCCACCTTTGCGTATGAGCTACCATCTTACAAACCTACGCCCACTCTCTTGTGCTTTTATACAGTTGTTCAATACAGCCACCAAAAATAAACAAAGGCTAACACCAAAATAAACCCAAAACAAACGATACCCAAACAAAGAATAAATGTCTCCCACAAATCATTTCTTTAATTAGTTATATGTTTATGAAAAATACATTTATCAAGAGATTTTAATAATTTTGAGGGCAACGGTAATAATTTTGTACTTCCAGTAGTACAGTCAGTGTGGTACAGGGCGCAATATGTGGTATGTCAAAAGTTTTGGATAGTCCCAAAATAATACTAAGAAAAATCAGAATTGCTCAAGTACTCTTCTATTAGTGAGGAAACTGCGTGAATGTGAGTATGAATGTTGTACCATAATGAGGGTAAGTCTTTAACCTGCTAAATGGCTGACTGAATGTTAAACTGTGTTTGATTTAATGTGAACAATCTCATTAGTCCACCGTGACCCGTTCTGCAATTTCATCGGACAAATGTGACAAGGTTAAATGTATTAGCGGCACAAAGCTTGTGAATGCGGAAATTATCCAAAAATTATCCACAGCATTGTTCAAAGCATGGGGAAAAGCTGTGGCTTATACTTGGTACATTATGGTGCTTAAAACTTAGTCAAATTTTTCCATAGCAGTTTATCTTTGTGATATACCTAACTTGCATTTTAAATGTTTGCAGTCGTTTATTCTGAATCTCTTTGGCGTGCTGACAGCGGAGCAAACATGGACCAAGGCGGATAGTGTGTCCACCCAGGAATTGCGCTCAGCCCTCTTGGAGACAGCATGCTATCTTGAGGAAAACAATTGCACACAGCAAGCCAAAGCCTTGTTTAGGCACTATATTGACTCAAACGGAACGTTCCAGTGAGTAAAAAAAACAAACACACAAAATGGTTCACAATCAATATTCAAATATGTCTTTTATGATGAAATTACTGTCTTACTATAGACGGTGGTTGAATGGCTACATTTATATTCGAAAGCACACGGATATCTGAAATATGTTTTTTGTTAGGATCCCAGGCGATTTGCAGAGAGTTGTATTCAGCGTGGCAGCTCAGTCCACTGACGACTGGGGGACTCTGCTCACCATGTATCAATATGCCACTTACGACTCGGAGAAGCAGAACATGCTACAGGGATTAGCATCCACTCGGCACTCACCCACTATTGTGTGGTAAGTATAGTGCCAGGATTAACACGTGTATCATAATATTTCATACCGTTAATGGGTTATGTATGGCTTTTGTAGTTTGCCAATTTGGGTTTTCTCATTCGGGTCTTTGCTGAAATGGTTGAGCAAACCTTGCTATAATTCCTTCAACAATGCCCAAAATGTGGTTATTTTTTATGTTCCTATCTGGAACATGAAGATAGTGATCTTGTTTTACTTGCTAGTAAGTTTGCAAAAGGGCATATCATTTTTTTCATTTTTGTAAAATTAAATGCCTCTTCATGGGAACTTAACTGAGGAATTTTAGCAGTTGTACAAGTTAGATTATATCTATGATACTTAATAAGAATCAAATACAGATATGGACATTTTTATATGAATACTTTGTTTGTGTTGCTCTAATATACATGCATGTAATGCAATAAAATTTTCATGTTTTACTCTATTTGTAAATTGTAGGCATGCTGTACAATTCACAATTCATATTTGTGATTCTTTCCTATTATTTACTACAATTCTGAATTGATTCAAAATAAGTTATTTAAAAAAATAAATTATTATGCCAGCTCTGTGATTACACATGTTTATACGTCATACTAGCAGCCAAGAGGAGCTTTTGTGACCTGTTTTTAAGAGGTTTCATTATTATTTATACACCTGATATTCCAGGATATAACAATATTAAAATCCCACTGTATGGTATTGTCACGGTATTAAAGCCACAATATGATTTTATTGAATTTTTGTCCCCAAAAGAAGGCTTGGTAAAAACGTCATAAGTGTGTAAAATGAAGTGTCAGGGACACACTTCCTGTTAATAAACAGAAACATAATGCTCAATCGTTCTAATCATATTATAACTATACTAATGTGTATTTTTAAGTGCAAAGAATAGTGCTGGAACATCCACTTTTACAAGCACATTTAGTTTTTTAAATTACATCCTTTGAGTTATTGTGTAGAAATATGGGGAATCAACTACAAATGTACGCTTCATTCACTAACGGTGTTCCAACAAAGATCAATTAGAACAATAACATAATGTTGGCTACAGAGAACATACAAACCCTTTATTAATGGAATCACACACATAGAAATTCAACAGTTTGGGGCATTTGCAAACAGCTAAAATTATGTACAAAGCAAACTTTAACCTGCTACCCAATAATGTTCTACAATTCTTCTCAACAAAAGAGGATAAATATAACATCAGAGGAATATCTGTTTTAAAACATTTGTATGCACGTACAGTTGTGATCAAATGTATTCAACCGCCACACAATTTTGGTGTTTTAGCAAGTTGGACATTTATTCCGTATTCTGTTTATAGTTATAGTCCTGTCAAATAAAGATGTGTCAAATAGACAAATACAACTTAAATTGTAACACTGTATTTTACAAAATACCAAAAAAGGACATTTTTCTTAGTATCTCATTGACAAAATGATTCAACCCCCTAGTTACATGCATCTTTAGTACTTAGTAGAACACCCTTTGGCAGTAATTACATCCTTCAAACGTGATACATAACCAGACACAAGCTTCTTGCGACGATTTACAGGTATTTTAGCCCATTCCTCTTGGGCAAAGGCCTCCAGTTCATTCATATTCTTGGGCTTGCGTGCTGCAACTGCCTTCTTCAAGTCCCACCACAGGTTTTCTATAGGATTAAGGTCTGGCGACTGTGAAGGCCACTCCAGAGTCTTCCATCCCTTCTTCTGCAACCACTCTGATGTTGATTTGGAGGTATGCTTGGGATCGTTGTCCTGTTGGAAGGTCCAACGTCTCCCAAGCCTCAGCTTCGTCACTGACTTCATGACATTTGCAGCTAATATATCCTGGTAGGAAATAAAATTCATAATGCCTTGAACGCGCTGGAGATTCCCGGTACCTGAGGCAGAGAAACAGCCCCAGAGCATGATTGACCCCCCACCATGCTTAACAGTAGGAAAGGTGTTCTTCTCTTTGTAAGCTTCATTTTTTCTACTCCAGACATAACGTTGATTCATAGGCCCAAAGAGTTCCAGTTTTGTCTCATCACTCCATAGAACAGTTTCCCAAAACCTTTGGGGTTTGACCAGATGATTTTTGGCATACTGGAGTCTATTTTCTTGTGGCTGGTAGTCAGAAGTGGGGTGCGCCTGGGAGTTCTGGCATGGCGGACTTCATCTCGTAGTGCGCGCCTTATTGTCTGGGACGAAACCTGCGTTCCCCTCTCTGCAATGTCCTGTTGTAGTTCCTCAGCTGTTACCCGGGGGTTTTTCACCACTGTACGCACACAGCATCCTCTTTCTACCACGCCCGGGTAGTGTTTCCACTGTGCCTTTAGCTTTAAACTTGCGAATTATGCTCCCAACTGTGTCTCTTGGAATGTGTAATGTCTTTGCTATTTTCTTATATCCATATCCTTTCTTATGAAGAGAAAGTACCTCCTCTCTTGACTTCTTTGATCACTCCCTGGACTTCACCATGTTGCAAATACACCATTGACCATCTACAAGAAACTGAGCGTCACAGTCTTTTTCAATCAGTTTAATAGTTGCTCGTTATGGTTCTGATCACATCTACAGATGTTTTCAACACCTGATTGAAAATACCTTATTCAAATTCTGTTCTTAAGAGTTATGCTCTTCAAGGGGTTGAATAATTTTGTCAATGAGATATTAAGAAACATTTCCTTTTTTGGTATTTTGTAAAATACAGTGTTACAATTTAAGTTGCATTCGTCTATTTGACACATCTTTATTTGATATGACTATAAACAAAATACGGAATAAATGTCCAACTTTCTAAAACACCAACATTTTGTGGGGGTTGAATAATTTTGATCACAACTGTACACTTAAAACCTGTAGCATATCCATATGTGGAATTAAATTATGAAATCGATTAACCAAAGAAATCAAACAAAGCAACAAGATGATTCAGTTTAGGAGACTGTTCAAATTAACAAAGTAAAATAATTATAATGAACATCTTGAACCTGTTTTCTGTTTGTTTGTTGTTGTTTTTTAGATAATGATCATTTATGTATTTAACATTTGTTTACTTACTATGGTATATTATTTATTTATTCACTGTTACTTTACAAACAAAGAACAAGGAAATAGGATAAAATTGCTATGATATGAAAAGGGGTAGGATTAACTAAGCTCTGCTTCTTCCTACTCCTTTTTGGATGTGCTATAATGAAACAACTGAAAATATGTGATGCATTACATTGTATCGTATGCATGTTCGAAATAAATTGAACTGAACAGCTGAGTGTCTTTAAACTGACCAGGTAAACCTCCAGTGTAACAAGTGTAAAACAATAATGTACAGTTTAGTGTCTTTCAACTTTAACATTCTGAGAGGCAATGTCCTCTACAGTGGGTCATTTTTCATATTAATTTTAAAAATGCTGATTGTCAGAGACTGTTAACTGACAATTTAACTTTTAATGATGCAAATACCTCACAATTGATGTTTAGTTTTTCTTTCTTTAAATACTGTATATGGTCCAGGTGTTGGTTTATTAAGTAGCTTCGTATACCACACGTATTTTCCGCAGTGTTCACCCGTGCTACCACCGGACGCTTTACTAAACAAAAATGGCACACTTTTTTGCTTTGCAGTACGCAGACTTTATTACCTCTGCCAAAGAAGTTATGTTTTCGCCAGATTGGTTTCTGTTTGTTAGCAACATAACTCAAAAAGTTATGGACGGATTTTAATTAAATGTCTGACAAAATAATGATTATTATTATCGAGTTTGAAAACTGTATGCTTCCTCTTTTTTTCCCTCACCTTTTTTAAGGCGTTCCATGCCCCGACCTTGCTGGTCTTGCACTGTGCAGAGGATTTTGGGAGATGTAATTTCTTTTCAGATTAGCCAACGATAAAGTTATACAATAAAATGACACTCACCAACTTTTAGCTTGATATCGTCACACCTCACGGCATTTTTGTGAGGATTTTGAAACCACAATACCAGTACCTACAATACTGTTACAACCCTACAAGTATTATATTGTGAGAATCGGTTTGAATCAGGAATCATGTTGAATTGATTCTGAATTGAATTGTGAACCCAAGAATTTGATTTATTTTATTATTATTATTATTTTTTAATGCATTTAAAAAAATATAAAGCAAATATTTTCACATTGTCTTTATGATGTATTATCTTTAGAATTTTGAAGACAAAAATGAATTGATTCCATTTTGGAATAAGGCTGTAACAACAAAATGGGGAAAAAGTAAAGCGCTAGAAATACTTTCAGGATGCCCAGTACTTTGACTTTTATAATATTTTTCTACATTTAAAACACATGTTTGTGGTCTACATAACATAAAATGTTGATGCTTTGGTCCAAATTTTGCATAGATTTGGTTTTACAGATTGTTTTCTTGTTGCTTTCTTTAGAATTCAGAAAGCACCGTTTTGTGGGAGGTCTTATTTACATGTCAAAGCCCACCTCCTATGCCAAGTCCCCTTTCACCCGTCAGCCATATTATAGTATTTAGCACTTCCATTTGGAGTCTACTGACTGATATAAGTTAAAACTATGTTAATTAGAAATGGCAAAAGTGGAAGATGCATGTGCATCTACGAGCCAGTCTGCCCCACAACAAGCGACTAGAGAAAAATTTTGAACTTACTGACTACAACTTTGGAGTACAACTAAATAAAAAATAGCGGACCTGCGAAAAGGTCTTTGGGTTAACTTTTACCATATATGAAGATATTTGCTGACTTAAGTAAGGCAAAATACGTCAATAAAGTATCAAATTCCTCATTTGCGCCATGCCATTTGATTTCAAATTTTCTGGACTATGGGTATCACAGATACAGAAAAACAGGTACACATTCGTAGGTAAGAAAAGTTAGTTTTGTTTAATAGGTCCCCTTTAACTTGGTTCTTATACAGTTGTGTTACCTGGTTTTAGTCTACTCTTGGGTTTTATTTTAAACTAATGTTTTATCTATTCAGCCATTGTCTACCCCTTGTACCTTTCGGGGTCACGGGAGGCTGGAGCCTACCCCAGCTGCACCCGGGCGGAAGGCAGGGTACACACCCTGAACAAGTTGCCACCTCATCGCATGGCCAACAGAGATAGACAGACAACATTCACACTCACAATCACACACTCGGGTCAAATTAGTGTTGCCAATCAACCTATCCCGAGGTGCATGTCTTTGGAGGTGGGAGGAAGCCGGAGTACCTGGAGGGAACCCACGCAGTCACGGGGAAAACATGCAAACCACACCTGGGAATCAAATACAGGCCCTTCTCTGTTTTATTTATTTACTTTTCAATAATGTGCTGAAGTTAAAAGTAGAATTTCAATGTTGATGATGTGCCTTTACATAAACAATATTGCAGGTTATGGGAAGTGGAAATGTCTGTCGTTTTTAACTATTGTCCTTAATTTGTGTTTTATCCGATTGCTCGAGTAATCAAGCAAACTTATAAATAGATTGCTCCATTACTAAAATAATGGATGTCACTAATCCCTGTTTGTTAACCACAACGAATTTAACACATATGTATTTGTCTATACTGCAGTTTTGCAAATTCAAAGTTTATTCCAGTTAATTTCTATAAATTCCCACTGAATTACGTGGAGTGTCTCCTATACTTCAAGGACTTACCTTGTCCTTGCAGCTCTGATTGCCCCACTTTGAGATGAACTTTACCTTAAACTGGTTATTTGTTTTAGCTCTTGGTTTACTTTTTTTTTTCTTGCTGAAATGCACTTCGCACTCATTACACTCTTGTTTTTGTTTGCAGGCTTCTCAGTGCAGGTTTGAATGGCAACATCATTCCGACACAAGACCTTCCTTCAGTCATCAGCACTGTCTGCAGAAGCTTTACTGGCAACTTGTTTGCTTGGGATTTCATCCAAGAGAACTGGAACCAACTCATAGAAAAGTGTGTGCACTGAAGTACAGTTTTGTCTTACTCATGAAGATGAAATGGGAGCTAATCTGTGCTTTTGTTTGTAGGTTTCCAATGGGTTCCTTTGCCATCCAAAGAATAATCAAGGCCGCAACCTCTCAGTTGTCCACACAGTCGCATTTTAATCAGGTAATTTAGCTTTCTTGATGTTTGAACAATATATAAAGCTTTTTGTGGCCACATTTCAATCTTTAAAGTACCAGTAGTTTGGAAAAACAAGTTATTCTGCTCTGAACGTCTTCGGTAATTTCCGTAGATCGACGTCACTGGAATAACACTTCTGCACTCTGACCATAATATTACATCTGTCATACTAGAAATTCGCAAAAATTAGAGAGAGCTGTAATGTCTATTGTTTTTAATCCTTATTTAAGACATAAAAACACATGTTTTTCCTTTTTTTATGCATTCCAAGTCATAAATGAATTAATTCATGAATAGTTTGCTAATGGGGGCTCTCTATTCCGCCCACTAACCCTCTAAATAACCCTCCAAAACCTGCCAACAATAATTTATGTACATATTGTGACCTGAATTTTAACCAAATATTAGTGATGTTGTTATTATAAGCGCTAAACTATTTTGTAGTGGCCCAATGATACACACAGCTAAGTAGCCCTCTGCTGCTTTACTGTGAGCTGGCAGCAATTTCCTCTTGCTCCCCCATTATCGCGTCTCAGCTCGTCAAAGTTATTCTAGGTTTTAAATCTTGCCTCTCATCTGGATAGTAGCATGATTTAGCTATAAATCCAGAAGTTGTTCATATGTGACATTCAATTTATACCCGAAGATGAAGACAACCACACAAACAATCGAATACAGTGTCTGCAGGGAGACATGAATCGATTAACGTGGAGCCCGACTTAAACAAGTTGAAAAACTTATTCGGGTGTTACCATTTAGTGGTCAATTGTACGGAATATGTACTGTACTGTGCAATCTACTAATAAAAGTATCAATCAATCAATCAAAGACTTTTCCCTGCTAACCCTTAGCGTGCATCATGATTAATACTTCATTTAAATGGGAAGATACCAGTTATCAAAGTGAGAGCAGACATTGTACAGTAAGCTATTGTTTTGTTATGTTGGTAGTTTGTATTTCTTGTTTAGCACTTAGCAATACTGCTACGTGATGCTATAGTGTTTCACTAAATCTGGATCCGTTTAGCAGGGCTTTTAAAAGTTGTAGCTCATCCTCCTTGTATTCAGGACCAACTAAAATAAGTTTCTGGATCATAATTTTCCCCAAGGTTATCATTGTTGGCTCTCACAAGCGCTGCATGATTTGCATTGTTGTTGGTGGGGAAGGGATCTGCTGTTCCTACCTCTAGGTCATGCGTTCACGTGACTGGTTAGCTCATTATCTTCCAAAATGGCTCGGCAATCTCTGTGAGATTGATACTTTTTTGTTCTTTTCTATTTACTTGCAAACCGTGTAACTCTTTCTGTGTCACACATCAGATACATATGGTAATAGCTTCAATATAAAGGCAACTTGTTTCTCCACTCTACTGGTACTTGGATATTACTTGTGTGACATGCTAGTGCTATTGAGCTGACTCCAGCTTATCCCTCACCACATTACGCTTTGGAGTTTGCAGCTTGTAAAGATTACTATGTTGGTGTTATTTCATGTCTACAGGGCTTTCTTGATGTTAAAAAAAGGCTGTAAACATTTTTTTTCTGCTCTCTCATTAAAAAATATTTTATTTAAATCTTGTATTTGTATTTCCAGGCTGGGAACCAATTAACAGTGATAAACGAGGGTTTACTGTATTACTCTTGGTGACAAGAGGTAGATTTGGCTATGAGAGTGTGTGCATAAGAGACACAATCAACAAAAATGCACTTCAAGTATGTTTATAATAATGTATTAGGAAATGTATTAATATTTTACAATTTATGTAAATATTTGTATGTAACGAATCACATATGAACAATGAACAAAACAACTGCACTGAACTCAATTCAGTTAAATCTAATATGTTCAATAGTCATGTGTTTATATTCCCAATAATGTCCAAAATGTATATGGAAATGTAAATAAATATGTCAATAGATACAAAGGGGAAAGAGATGAGCGTGCGCAAACAGAAACACATCATACCCATCCTTCACTGGCTCCCCGTCAAACTCAGAATTGAGTATAAGGTCTCCCTCCTCACCCATCGGTGCATCCCCGGATATGTCCTCCCCTTACCTTCAGGAGCTCCTCACCCCCCCCCCAGACCATTTCACACACTCTCCATTCAACATCCACACACACCCTCATCACACCATTTCAACGGTGGAAGGCTTTGAGATGAGGGTCGGTAGGTTCCTGCGCAGGTGGCTAGGACTGCCGCGAAGCCTGAGCAGCATTGCTCTATACGGGCACAACAACAAACTGAAGCTCCCCATCAGCAGCCTGAGGGAGGAGTTCATGGTGACACGGTCTAGGGAGTTCCTACAATATCGGGAGTCCAGTGACCCCAAGGTTGCACAGGCTGGGATTGAAGTCAGGACGGGGCGGAAGTGGAGAGCTGTCGAGGCTGTGGATGTCACAGAGGCAAGGCTACGGCAAAAGATGTTGGTGGGAACAGTGGCGCAGGGGAGATCTGGATTAGGTAGCAGAAGAACACCTCGCTGTGATAAGGCGCAGGGGAAAGAGAAGAGGTCACTGATCCTCGAGGAGGTGCGAGCAGGAGATGAGGAAAGGCGAGCCTGCCAGATGGCGGGAATGGGGCAACAGGGCGCCTGGACGAGATGGGAACAAGCATCAGAGCGTAAGGTCACATGGACCGAGCTCTGGAAAGCCGAACCTCATCGGATAAAGTTCTTGATCCAGGCGGTCTACGACGTGCTGCCAAGTCCATCCAACCTCTTCACCTGGGGAAAGGTGGAGACACCAGGGTGCCCCTTCTGCCAGAGGAGAGGAACCTTGGAGCACATCCTAAGCTGTTGTCCAAAAGCCCTGGGTGAAGGGCGGTATCGCTGGCGACATGACCAGGTCCTGAAAGCCATAGGTGATGCCATCTGCAGGGGAGTCAGTCACAGCAAGAGCCTCCGCCCAGTGAAGAGTAGTGCTTTCATCAGAGCTGGAGAGAAGTCAACACCGGCTGCCCGGAACACCTCTTCTGGGCTGTTGGCAACACCACGCGACTGGGAGCTGTCAGTTGATCTGGGAAAGCATTTGAAGTTCCCTGACGTGGTTGCCAAAACAACACTAAGGCCAGATATTGTGCTCACCTCGGTGGCCTCCAAGCAGGTAATCCTCCTGGAGCTCACAGTGCCTTGGGAGGACCGTATGGAGAAGGCCAATGAGAGGAAGAGCGCAACGTACTCTCAGCTTGTGGAGGAGTGTTGGAGCAATGGGTGGCGAGCGATGTGCCGGCCCGTTGAAGTGGGATGTCGAGGGTTTGTGGGCAAATCTCTCTGCAGGGCCTACAGAATGTTTGGCATCACAGGGGCCAGCCAGCAAAGGGCCATGAAGTTAGTCATAGATGCACCAGAAGTGGCATCAAGGTGGCTGTGGATCAGGAGGGGAGAGGCGTGGCATGTAGGGTAGTAGCGCTACCTGGACACAGGCCGAGGCCTGATCAACCCTGGCTGGGTCGCCTAGGGGAGGGGGTCTGATTGTTGAAAGACCCAAAACCCCCTGTGATCCTAGGTTACATCACTGAGGATGTGCCCAGTTGCACCATTGGTGTATTTAAAAAGTTGCACCATGGGCGATAGGGTTTTCTCTCCTGCTGCCCCAAGACTGGAACGCCCTCCCTGAGCACCTGAAGGCCCCGCAGACTACAGCTGCATTTAAAAACACCCTTAAGACTCATCTTTTTAGAAAAGATTTTTGCTGATTTGGTTTTTTGTTATATATTTAGTGTTGCCAATAAACCTATTATTATTATTATTATTATTATTATTATTATTATTATTATTATTATTATTATAAGTGTTGAATATCATCTACTGCAGTGAAGAAATGTATTATTATTATTATTATTATTATTATCATTATTATTATTAGAAGTGTTCGATATATTCCACAGCAGTGAAGCCAATTTCACTTCAAACTCCTATGCTGCCTCAGCATTAATTGGAAAAAGTAAACAAAAATTAGTAAGAACTATTAAAAAGATATTTCAGATGCTATATTTTGGGGGAAAACGTTTGACTACAATATAATCTTAAATAGGGTTGTTGTTTTAGAAATATTGCCGTATCTTTTTGGGTTTTGATGCTGTCAAACCAAACTAAAAAAATTACAATGGACATATTGCCTCACCGCTGAATAGAAGTTTAGCAGAAACAATGTATATTGTGTCATGAGGTAATTCAGTCCATCATAGTAGAACAAACACCTTCAGCCAATACTAAAGTGACCTCTAGTGGTAGTGGCCCTAAACAACCTCATAGAGTGTTTATGGCAGGGGCCAGCAATTGCATACACGTGTTTCAGTGTGCATCATGTTATGTTGTGTGCGTTGCAGGTGCAGAGTTTCTTCTCCAGCCTGAGGGAACGCGGCTCTCAGTTGCGGAGCGTGCAGGAAGCGCTGGAAACCATCCAACTGAACCAGCGCTGGATGGAGAGAAACCTCCCTTCGCTTGATAAATGGCTGTAAAGCTGGCACTCCTTTCTTAACCTGGGCTTCTGGGTTACGTTTGTCAAGACACCTGCTAAGTTTGCACTATTGTCTCCCAGCGCTGTTTCACCAGCTCCGAGTACAATTCTGGACCGGGCGATCCCCTCATGTGTTGCTCCTGTGAGACGTTAACTGGCTCAGGACGGCTCTGATTGTATCTGACAGCGTGATGTCAGACCCAAACACTCCTCTCACTTAAAGCTGTCGACCAAAACTTCTATCAGACAATCACACGATCCACTTTACACACTCCCATAATTTTTTTTCCCAGAAACTCCGTAAGCTGGTCAAGCTCTTCTTCTAAAAAGATGAAGAATGACAAATGGACAGTATTTTTCTGCCCATAAAGTCTGGACAGTCTCTCTGCTTTAGTACAGTGCATCCAGAAAGTATTACCAGCGCTTCACTTTTTTTTACATTTTTTCCGCATTTTGTTAAAGGCCTACTGAAATTAGATTTTCTTATTTAAACGGGGATAGCAGGTCGATTCTATGTGTCATACTTGATCATTTCGCGATATTGCCAATTTTTTGCTGAAAGGATTTAGTAGAGAACATCGACGAAAAAGTTCGCAACTTTTGGTCACTAATAAAAAAGCCTTGCCTTTACCGGAAATATGTGCGCGTGACGTCACCGGTGTGAGGGCTCCTCACATCCTCACATTGTTTATAATGTGAGCCACCAGCAGTAAAAGCAATTCGGACCGAGAAAGCGACAATTTCCCCATTTTTGAGTGAGGATGAAAGATTTGTGGATGAGGATATTGATAGTGAAGGACTAGAAAATAGATAAATAAATAAAATTAAATAAAAAGCGACGGCTCCGGGCGGCGGCAGTGTGAACGTTTCAGATGTAATTACACACATTTACTAGGATAATTCTGGACAATCCCTTATCTGCTTATTGTTTTAATAGTGTTTTAGTGAGATTGTAAAGACATACCTCAAAGTCGGATGGCTGCGGTGAACACGCCGGTGTCTCAGAGAGAAGCCGAGGAGCTAAGCCCACAGCTGCCTTTTTTGAGAGCTACTGCACGAGGACGCATAATCCACTGATGTCTCCGGTAAGATATACCGTATTTCCTTGAATTGTTGCAGGGCATATAGTATGCACCTGCCTTGAATTACTGCCGGGTCAAACTCGCTTCCCAAAATAATTAGCGCATGCTTACTATTACCGCCTGGTCCAACTCGTGACGTCACGTGTGACACTTCCCCTGTCCTCATTTTCAAAATGGAGGAGGCTGATTTCAATACCGGTAATTTGAAATCGCATAAAGGGAAGAAGATTAAGAGCTATTCAGTAGGATTTAAGCTCCAAGCTTGCATCACACTGAAATTTTGGTAAGTGCCGGAATAAGAAGAGGTTTTAAAATAATTAGCGCATGCTTACTTTTACCGCATGCCTTTGGTAAGCGCAGGGGTGAGAAGAGGTTTTAAATTAATTAGCGCCCCGGCGCCAATTCAAGTACATACGTTATATCACAATTTTCCCATCCAAAAACATGCTGGTTGACGTAGAGAAACATGTTCGCTTGACCGCTCTGTGTTAAAGCTTCACAACGGTGTGGCGCAGTGGGAGAGTGGCCGTGCGGAACCCGAGGGTCCCTGGTTCAAATCCCACCTAGTACCAACCTCGTCACGTCCGTTGTGTCCTGAGCAAGACACTTCACCCTTGCTCCTAATGGGTGCTGGTTAGCGCCTTGCATGGCAGCTCCCTCGATCAGTGTATGAATGTGTGTGTGAATGGGTAAATGTGGAAGTAGTGTCAAAGCGCTTTGAGTACCTTGAAGGTAGAAAAGCGCTATACAAGTACAACCCATTTATTATTATATCATATAACAAACAAAGAAACACCGGCTGTGTCTCGGTGCTATAGACAGCTGCAATACACCGCTTTCCACCAACAGCATTGTTCTTTATAGTCTCCATTATTAATTGAACAAATTGCAAAAGATTCAGCAACACAGATGTCCAAATTACTGTGTAATTATGCAATGAAAAGACACTACTTTTAGTCGTAAGTGGTGCTGAGCTAGTATGTCCCCTCCAACCAATAACGTCACAAAAACACGTCATCCTACGCGTCATCATTCCGCGACGTTTTCAACAAGAAACTATGCGGGAAATTTAAAATTGTAATTTAGTAAACTAAAAAGGCCGTATTGGCATGTGTTGCAATGTTAAGATTTCATCATTGATATATAAACTATCAGACCGCGTGGTCGGTAGTAGTGGGTTTCATTAGGCCTTTAAAGTAGCCATATGTAGTAATGTGGCCAGAAATGGTGCTGCAATCACGGTCAAAATTCTGTAGTCCCCTCCCACTCTCCGTGACTTGAGGTTCCAAATCCTACTCCAAGGAACTTCAAATGACAATGGACGAGTGCAAGATGGTTTACTAAGTAATCATGCCTCGTTTTACTGATGTCCATCCATCCATTTCCTACCGCTTGTCCTTTTCGGGGGCGCGGTCAGTGCTGGAGCTTATCTCATTTGCATTTGGGCGGCAGGTGGTGTACAGGTATAGCTCGGTTGGTTGAGCGGCCGTGCCAGCAACTTGAGGGTTGCAGGTTGGATCCCCGCTTACACCATCCTAGACACTGCCGTTGTGTCCTTGGGCAAGACACCTTTCCCACCTGCTCCCAGTGCCACCCACACTGGTTTAAATGTAACGTAGATATTGGGTTTCACTATGTAAAGCGCTTTGAGTCACTAGAGAAAAAGCGCTATATAAATAAAATTCACTTCACTTCACACCCTGGACAGGTCGCCATTTCATCACAAGGCCAATGCAGATAGACGGACAACATTCACACTCACATTCACACACTAGGGCTAATTTAGTGTTGCCAATCAACTGAACCCCAGGTGCATGTTTTTGGAGGTGGGTGGAAGCCGGAGTACCCGGAGGGGATCCGCGTCGATTAGCCAAAGTTATGCAGCAATTTTTTAGTCGGGACAGTTTGTTGCCAGTACCCTGCTAAAATGTCTAGTTTGACCGCATGTATCACCATCGAAATATATTCTATGAGCCAACTCACATTAGGCATAAATCATATAGCCTACTAGGGCTGCAAATAACTATTTTGATAATTGATTAATCTGTCCATTATTGCTTTGATAAATCGATTAATAATCGGATAAAAGCGACAAACTACATTTCTATCCTTTCCAGGATTTTATTGAAAAAAAAACAGCAAACTGGCACCATGGTGTTTCAACTTGCCAAATAAAACAAGGCAAATGTTAAAAAAAAAATATTTTAATAAAGTGCACCATTGTCATGCACAATAGCAATAATTTCCCTTGGGGGAATTTCAAAACTGGCTACTACCTATTCCAAGCATTCTGCAATGTTGGAGATCTGAATGTCCTTCCTTTAGTGCAGGGGTCGGGAACCTTTTTGGCTCAGAGAGCCATGAAAGCCAAATATTTTAAAACGTATTTCCGTGAGAGCCATATCATATTTTTTAACACTGAATACAACTAAAGGCGTGCATTTTTTTAAGTAAGACTAACATTTTTAGACTATAGTAAGTCTCTAATTATTTTTAATAACATTATTTCTTGAACAGGTGCGGTACAAAACGGATGGATGGATTAGAACGCATGAGAATGTTTTATATTTTGAAAGTTATTTTTAACATTGTGATTACCAGCGGAATTATTTATTACTTATCGTGTTAAGCAATGTCAGCCAAGATTTATCTGAGAGGCAGATGCAGTCATCAAAAGAGCCACATCTGGCTCTAGAGCAGGGGTGTCTAACTCAAATACAGAGTGGGCCAAAATTAAAAACTGAACAAAGCCGCGGGCCAAGGTTGAACAAATTAACCTTTTAATAGAGACCCAAACAAGTTTTGCATTGAATGTTAAACAAGCAATGCTTATGTAGCTTTATAGTCACATACAAAATCGAGTTTCAAATTATAATATTGAGTAAAAAATATCAATGGCATATCAAATAAAATGTAGATAAAAATTGGTGGAGCGGGGTTTGGTGGTAACAGGGGTGTATATTGTAGCGTCCCGGAAGAGTTAGTGCTGCAAGGGGGTTTGGGTATTTCTTCTGTTGAGTTTATGTTGTGCTACAGTGTGGATATTCTCCCGAAATGTGTTTGTCATTCTTGTTTGGTGTGGCTTCACAGTGTGGCGCATATTTGTAACAGTATAAAGTTGTTTATACGGCCACCCTCATTGTGACCCTTATGGCTGTTGATTAAGTATGCCTTGCATTCACTTGTGTGTGTTAAAGCAGCATATATTATGTGACTGGACCGGCACGTTGTTTGTATGGCGGAAAAGCGGACGTGACGACAGGCTGTAGAGGAGACTAAAGGCAGTGCTTTCAAGGCACGCCCCCAATATTGTTGTCCGGGTGGAAATCGGGAGAAATTCGGAAGAATGGTTTCCCCGGAAGATTTTCAGGAGGGGCACTGAACTTTGGGAGTCTCCCGGGAAAATCGTGAGGGTTGGCAAGTACAAGTATCAGCGGTGAATGCAGTGTTACAGAGGCATCGCCGCTGTATAATACCGGCGGGCCAGCTCTAATCTTAATTTGATATTACCTCAAGGGCCAAATGAAATCACACGGGGGCCAGAGTTTGACACCCATGCTCTAGAGCCATAGGTTATCTACCCCTGCTCTAGTGGCATGGTCGTAAGGCAGATTGACTTCATGTTCCATTTGTCTCCAATGTAATGGCATGTATTGCCAAGGTGGTTACACTTGTCCACACATCATTAGTGAGAGCAAGTTTGCTCTGGGTGGCTTTTATGTCAGGCTACACTTATTGGAATGTCTGCTCGTACTTCCTCTCCATCAGTTTGGTAAAATGGGTCCGCAAGGCTAGAGTGTAACCAGGGTTGAGGACGTGAATCATTTGTCCAAAACATTCATCCTCCACCATTGATGGTGGCCTCATGTCAGTTAGCAACATATTCAGGATAGCATCAGTCAATGCAGCCGCCTGGTGTGGTGTGCGGACCTTCCTTCGTACCAAGTCGCTAATGCTGGCTTGTTTCTTTCTGATATGGGAGAAACCATATAATGAACGTACATAGTAGCTTTTAAATAGACTCCCTTTTTAGACCAGTTGATCTGCTGTTTCTTTTCTTTTTCTTCTATGTCCCACTCTCCCTTGTGGAGGGGGTCCGGTCCGATCCAGTGGCCATGTACTGCTCGCCTGTGTATCGGCTGGGGACATCTCTGCGCTGCTGATCCGCCTCCGCTTGGGATGGTTTCCTGCTGGCTCCGCTGTGAACGGGACTCTCGCTGCTGTGTTGGATCCGCTTTGGACTGGACTCTCGCGACTGTGTTGGATCCATTATGGATTGAACTTTCACAGTATCATGTTGAACTTTCACAGTATCATGTTGGACCCGCTCGACATCCATTGCTTTCCTCCTCTCCAAGGTTCTCATAGTCATCATTGTCACCGATGTCCCACTGGGTGTGAGTTTTCCTTGCCCTTATGTGGGCCTACCGAGGATGTCGTAGTGGTTTGTGCAGCCCTTTGAGACACTAGTGATTTAGGGCTATATAAGTAAACATTGATTGATTGATTTACACCTAACTTAATACATACCTAGTTGATTTATTTAAACATTTCTGACGTAAAAGGCAAATACAGCACCACATTAAAAAAAGCTAAATTAAATAAATTGACATTGGGGATGCAGCATACACCAATAATAACACAGAAATGTAACTCATCAGATCAAAACTGGATCAGATAATGTAGACATTTCTGTTGTGAATAATAAAGGATTAATTTTAGGCTGCCTCTGAATAATAGCATGAAATATTCCAGAACCTTCATAACGTTTAGTTATATAAAGTGTCACTCAAATCTTATATAGCTTCATTGGGCCCGGCTTCATTGATCCATTATTAAACCAACCTGAGATATTTCTGTAAAGTTTATTTCGAAATTGGTAACTGTGCGTTTTCGCTCTCAAAACGGAGTCAAATGTGCCAGAGACACATTATCAGCCCCGCGTTTTAACAAAAACATAAACTTAACGTTAGTCACAAAAAAGCTGAACTCATGAATGCCTGTTGCGACTCAAAACAACACAGAAAATGAAGACGTTGCACTCTCCAAAAACATATCGAACACTCTGAAAGTGAATACTCAACAGTTGATGTTGCGCTTCCTTTATAAAAGTCTCCTCGTTAACAAAATATTAAAAACATTCAAAGACGGTCACAACGGATGAATTTATCCGGACTCTGGACTTAAAATTACGTACCGTGAGTTTCTTTCATCCATGGCTCCAACATGTCTCCTCTTCAGGTGCTCCCGAAGTAATGTTGTCCTTCCGTGCCATGCGAGGTCCACGCTGCACATTTTGCAGGAAACGATCTTCTTTGAAGTCTTTAAAGTAAAGTGTTCCCACACGTTTGACGACTTAGGTCGTACACTTTACTCCATTGAAGCATTAACCTGAAGATGTTTCTCCGTTGAACTATCCGTACTGCTTTCCTCCGCCATTTTTCGATTTTTTTCAAGGCAAAGGATACGGCGTGGTCACGTAAACTGCACATGACACATCATTGGCTGGCTTGCTGACACCTCATGAGACGTAGCCGCAGCGCATGCGCATAGCATAGATCCAACGAATCGATGACTAAATTAATCGCCAACTATTTCTATAATCGATTTTAATCGATTACTTGTTGCAGCCCTTTAGCCTACTACCATGTAAATTAGATTACATTAGATTAGATGGTACTTTATTTATTCCTTCAGGAAAATTACAATTTTCAGCACAATCCCATTCAAGATCAGACAAACATTACAGGGAGACAGAACAGGATCGCTGACTGGTCTGCGCCCCTTACAAAAAAGGTGAGATACTGGTGGGGAAGGGGAGAAAAAAATTGAAGATTAAAATAAAATAAAAAAATCGGTCTAAGCCTGGGCCCTGGAAAGGGGGTCCAGACTGAGGCAAAGGGAGAGAAAAAAACAACTCATAGCCATAGTACACATCCCTCTTACATGTGTGAGAGGGAAACATCAAAGAACACAAAGGACATGAAAGACATTAAAGCAGCGGTGCTGATGCAACCAGACACTTTTACATACAGCAATGAATAAAAAGTAAAACAAACATATACACTGTGGTGGCCTCTGCGGTGTTCCACGCCATCGTGTAAATAAACGAAGCAGAAAATTATTACATGTAATACATTATATGCTGCCAAGCAAATACCACCACTCATGTGCTTGATGCACATACTGTAAGTATCAGAAACTGCAAATAGCCGTGCTAATATTGGAACCCATTTCCTCAGCATATCAGCATATTGACAATGAAATAGGCACTGACACTTCCCTTATCCATTGCCATTGATGAGTAAAATTTTAAGGACAACAATTAATATATTCCATTTTGGAATAAGGCTTTAACGTAACAAAATGTGGAAAAAGTGAGGCGTTTTGAATACTTTCCTGAATGCACCGTATATTGACTCTGCTGTCAAGGACACCTTACAGATCGGTCATCATATCAGTACAGAATGAAGAGCAGCCTGTAATCATGCTTTCTGCATATTACTGCATCATGTTGACACTTTGTTGAAGGTACAGGAAGGGGGAAAAAACACCCTTCCCACTGTGAACAGCAGATGGCACAGTCCACTACTGTTCTGATGTTAAAGCCACCAGGGTGTCTTAAATGAAGCACTGGATACACATTGACTTCATTTTTTTTTTTTTTCATTTCTGTCCAGATCCTTGTTAGTAATCTAAAGAGCAGCGATCACAAAGTGTATTCTTGTAAATGTGCTTTTAGTTCAAATGTAAATACATTAAATTCCCCACGACAGACTTCAGTCATGGACGTGCTATTGTATCTGAACAGTTTTCAATGTTGCTCAACCAGATTTTAGCCCCGTGTACATAGATCGGGAGGAGAGGTATTTACTCCGAGAATTTAATCAAGACTCTTGTCCTTTGCCTTTGTTGGATGCACACCACTGCTGGGAGGTCACTCTCTGGGTGATTGTTCATGTTTGTCTAAGGGCTAATTCTGTTTACGTGGAGTATTCCTGATACAAAGGTTTTAAAGTTACTCCAGCCTATGTATTATCTTTACTTCAACCCCCTTAATGTGTTTAGTAACAGAGATTTCTTCACAGTATCTTCTCACATTTTGCTAGGCGTCAGAAAGTTTGTTTGGAAAAAAAAAAAAAAAGTTCTGGTGTAAGTTATTTTTTATTGTGTAAACAAAACCAATTTGTGTGACAATTCAGCGATAACATCATGAGGCGTAACCTACAAGCGCTGGTTCAGTTCAAGTATGCTGAAGATAGTCACACGGGATCCTCAGCACATAATGTGTACGTGTTTCTGCTGTACTCAGTTGTGCAGCATTTGAAATATAAAGTACTTGTGGAAATTGAGCAAACATGCAGAATTTGTGGCTGTTTTTTGTTTTGTTTTTTTATTGTGATTGCATTTATATAATAAATTATTTCTTGAGGGAGCGACATTTGTGTTTGGCTCACTGGTTCCATCCCTCCTCTTTCTCCTGAGACCTTTACTCTTAAAAGATCCTTAGACAACTCTGCAAACATCGCATACATCGGTATTGTCTACTCACTATTTATTATTCAAATGGACAATTATTTGAGAAATATGTGCGTAAGATTATTTTCAACCTATATTCAATTGAATAGACTGCAAAAACAAGATGCTTTGCAAATATTAGCTCATTTGTAGTTTGATGCCTACAACATTTTTCAAAAAAGCTGGTACTAGTGGCAAAAAAGACTGAGCAAGTTTAGGACTGCTCATCAAACACTTACATGGAACATCCCACAGGTGAACAGGCTAATTAGGAACAGGTGGGTGCCATGATTGGGTATAGAAGCAGCTTCCACAAAATGCTCAGTCATTCACAAACAAGGATGGGGCGAGGGTCCCCACTTTGTGAACAAATGCGTGGGCAAATTGTTGAACAGTTTAAAAACAACATTTCTCAACTGGCTATTGCAAGGAATTTAGGGATTTCACCATCTACAGCCCATAATATCATCGAAAGGTTTAGAGAATCTGGAGCAATCACTGCACGTAAGCGGCAAGGTTCGTGACCTTGGATCCCTCAGGCTGTACTGCATCAAAAAGCAACATCAGTGTGTAGAGGATATCACCACATGGGCTAAGGAACACTTCAGAAAACCACTGTCAGTAACTACAGTTTGAGGCTACATCTGTAAGTGCAAGTAAAAACTCTACTATGCAAAGCGAAACCCATTTATCAACAACACCCAGAAACGCCGCTCATGTAAAATGGATTAATGCAAAGTGGAAAAATGTTCTGTGGTCTGACGAGTGTTCATTTCATATTGCTTTTGCAAACTGCGGATGTCTTTCCTTCCGGACGGAAGAGGAAAATAAGTGCTTTGCTCTTAAAATATCCATAGACAACTCCACAAACATCGCATTTATTACTGTTGTCTACTCACTATTTATTACTATGGTAATAAATACTACACCACTATGTACAACAATTTGAGAGACTTGTGTTAAATGTGATGGGATCCATATAAATGTTACAAAAGAGGTTACAAAGGCTCCCAATTTGTCTGCTGAAAACATATATTGCATCTTTTCTGGATGTATATATATATATATATATATATATATATATTTATTTATTTATTTTTTTAATATATAGATTTTTTTTTTGCAAAACTATTCTTATTTTGGCTAATTTACTGTTTGTAGATGGTTAATTTCTGTTGGAACATGGTTTGAGCTTCACCTCTGTTATAATGTAATAAGGACTTCTTCTGTGGTTTGGTTACTTTACGTTAGTTGTGGGTGATACACCTATGTAGATATCGATTCAATACCAAGTAGTTACAGGGGCAGTATTGGTCATACCACCACTGATACTTCAAATCTAAGATAATTGAATGATTCAGTTTTTGATCACAATTCTAATCAGACAAAAACACAGAATGGCGGCGTAACGATATCAAATATTTAAATTACTGGATTTTACAGATCATAAGCCGCAGATATGAAATATCGCAAAAAGTATTTGGCCACCTGCCTTGACTCACATATGAACTTGATGTGTCATCCCATTCCTAACCCATAGAGTTCAATATGATGTCGGTCCACATTTTACAGCTATTACAGCTTCAACTCTTTTGGGAAGGCTGTCCACAAGGTTGCGGTGTGTGCTTATGGGAATTTTCAACCATTCTTCAAAAAGCACATTGGTGAGGTCTCACACAGATGTTTGTCGAGACGGCCTGGCTCTCAGTCTCCGTTCTAATTCATCCCAAAGGTGTTCTATCGGTTTAAGGTCAGGACTCTGTGCAGGCCAGTCAAGTTAATCCACACCAAACTTTGTCATCCATGTCTTTACGGACGTTGGTTTGTGCACTGGTGCAATATAATGTTGGAGGAGGGAGGGGCCCGTTCCAAACTGTTCCCACAAGGTTGGGAGCATGGAATTGTCCAAAATGTTTTGGTATCCTGAAGCATTCAAAGTTCCTTTCACTGAAACTAAGGGGCCAAGCCCAACTCTTGGAAAAACAACCCCACACCATAATTACTCCGCTGACCCCTCTGTCAGTTTATGTGGCCTACCACTTCATCGCTGAGTTGCTGTTGTTCGCAAACTCTTTCATTTTCTTCTAATAAAGCCGACAGTGGACTTTGGAATATTTAGGGGCGAGGAAATTTCACGACTGGGTTTGTTGCACAGGTGGCATCTTACGACAGTTCCACGCTGGAAATTACTGAGCTCCTGAGAGCGGCCCATTCTTTCACAAATGTTTGTATTAACAGTCTCCATGCCTAAGTGCTTAATTTTATACACCTGTGGCCGGGCCAAGTGGTCAGGACACCTGATTGTCATCATTTGGATGGATGGCCAAATACTTTTGGCAATATAAATGGTAAATGGTTGTACTTGTGTAGCGCTTTTCTACCCCTTTTTAAGGAGCCCAAAGCGCTTCGACAGTATTTCCACATTCACCCATTCACACACACACATTCACACACTGATGGCGGGAGCTGCTATGCAAGGCGCTCACCAGCATACTTGTCAACCCTCCCGGATTTTCCGGGAGACTCCCGAAATTCAGTGCCTCTCCCGAAAACCTCCCGGGACAAATTTTCCCCCGAAAATCCATGTGGACCCAAGTGACGTGTCGACAGCCTGTTTTCACGTCCGCTTTCCCACAAAAGAAACAGAGTGCCTGCCCAATGACGTTATAACTGTAGAATGATCAAGGGCGAGTTCTTGGTTTCGTATGTGGGTTTATTGTTAGGCAGTCTCATTAACGTCCTCCCAGCGTGGCAACAACACACAACAACAGCAGTCACGTTTTCGTGTACCGTAAAGCAGTTCGTCTGCCGTAAACAGCAATGTTGTGACACTCTTAACAGGACAATACTGCCATCTGCTGTGCATGCATATGTGACAATAACATCTACGGCTTTTAGAGCAGTGGTTCTCAACATTTTTTCAGAGATGTACCCCCTGTGAACATTTTTTATAAGTACCCCCTAATCAGAGCAAAGCATTTTTGGTTGAAAAAAAAAGGTAAATAAGTAAAATACAGCACTATGTCATCAGTTTCTGATTTATTAAATTGTATAACAGTGCAAAATATTGCTCATTTGTAGTGGTCTTTCTTGAACTATTTGGAAAAAAAGATATAAAAATAACTAAAAACTTGTTGAAAAATAAACAAATGATTCAATTATAAATAAAGATTTCTACACATACTGCGATGGGGAGCCGACTTGTCCAGGGTGTAAACCACCTTCCGCCTGATTGTAGCTGAGATAGGCACCAGCGCCCCCCGCGTCCCCAAAGGGAATAAGCGGTAGAAAATGGATGGATGGATAGCTGTAAATATACTCCTCCCCTCTTAACCACGCCACGCCCCCAACCACGCCCCTCGCCCAACACCTGACCACACCCCCCCACCTCCCCAAATTGAAGGTCTCAAGGTTGGCAAGTATGCTCACCAGGACCCATCAGGAGCAAGGGTGAAGTGTCTTGCCCGAGGACACAACGGAAGTGACTAGGATGGTAGAAGGTGGGGATTGAACCAGTAACCCTCAGATTGCTACACGGCCACTCTCCCAACTTCACCACGCCGTTATAGTGTACTGTATGTACCAGTACATTGTGAAATTAATTATTTACATAGAAACATTGTATAAATGTTTATTTACATACTTCAATTGTTTCCAAATAACACTGCAGTAAATTGGCTGATCTATTCATCTTTTATGACATGAATAAGATGTTTTCCGTTTTAATTAGGTTCAAGATGTTTACCAGGATTTGTATTCCTTGTACTTTATATACACTTTTGAGTTGGAACAGTTTCTTTAAGTGGAAGTAGTCCATTGTTCGATTTCTTCGCTTAGTCTATTCCATAACTTGGCCGTAAGCAAAGAGGAATCCTTAGATTAGGTGCATCTTTTATATAAGTCGCAGGGTTCAAAGCTTGGGAAAAAAGTAGGCCGGAAAATACTGTATTTTCTACTATGGGCTCTGATTTGATTTTTTTTAAATTTCTTTTTCCCTTAAAGCCCAACTGTGTCCAGAGACTGACTGTAAATTCCGCACTATAAGCCGCCGCTTGTTTCCTACGTTTTGAACCCTGTGGCCTATAAACCGGTGCGGCTAATTTATGGATTTTTCTTTGCTGACAGCCGTAATGCCATAGTTAAAAAAAAAAAAAACTAAATACAAGCAAATGCACTGATAGTGTATTTTTTGTGCTATGGCGCCATCTTTTGGACGGGTTTGCTCAGTCTCTTTCATTTTAGTCCTTTTAACCGGAAGTATAGTTGCAGTTCTGGTTACTCCATTCATCACTCCATGTAAGATTTGTAAGTTTTACTGTATACCTAAAACTGTCCTATGTGTGATGTCTGTAGGAGTATTTTCCTGCATGTTAAAACGTGATATTGCAATGTAATGACGCTAGCGTCGTTAGCATGAGCTAAAATGCTGACATGTTTGCGAATGTCTGTGTTAGTCTTATTAACTTCCAACGGCGTTTTTTTTTTGTATTGTCTTAGTTCACCAGATTCCGCAGTACACTCACCAAAGCATCACCATCATGGAGTCTGTTTGGCTGTTTGGAGAGCTAGCTTCCGCAGTTGATGGGTTCATGTTGATGACTTCTGTTTTGTTTGATCAGCCTTTTTACTGCCATGTTACAAACACCGTTTGGAAGCAATTAAGGTACCTATATGTAGAAAAACATTTACAAAATATTTCTGTGTAAAGGTAAGTTAAACGTTAAAGTACTAATGATTGCTACACACACACACTAGGTGTGGCGAAATTATTCTCTGCATTTGACCCATCACCCTTGATCACCCCCTGGGAGGTGAGGGGAGCAGTGGGCAGCAGCGGTACCGCGCCCGAGTATCATTTTTGGTGATATAACCCCTAATTCCAACCCTTGATACTGGTACCCTTCATAGTCCGGCAAAAACCTCATTTCCTGAATTTGTAAACATTAACAAAAACGACAAACGGTTTAGTGATAGTAAAAAAAATATTATTCTAACCACTCTAGTGTCAACCATATACTGATGCTATAATTGGTTAGTTAGTAACAATCTATATTTATTGTTTACATTGAAGAGCTTTAGCTCAGCGGTTAGCATATCCTCTTACGGTGTGTAGTGTGGCATGTTTAGCTAGTTCTCATCCTGCAGTGAAAATTACATTAATAAGAAACAGTTTACAAACCCCGTTTCCATATGAGTTGGGAAATTGTGTTAGATGTAAATATAAAGGGAATACAATGATTTGCAAATCCTTTTCAACCCATATTCAATTGAAGGCACTACAAAAACAAGATATTTGATGTTCAAACTCATAAACTTTATTTTTTCTTGCAAATAATAATTAACTTGGAATTTTATGGTTGCAAAACGTGCCAAAGTAGTTGGGAAAGGGCATGTTCACCACTGTGTTACATCACCTTTTCTTTTAACAACACTCAATAAACGTTTGGAAACTGAGGAAACTATTTGTAGAAGCTTTGAAAGTGGAATTCTTTACCATTCTTGTTTTATGTACAGCTTAAGTTGTTCAACGGTCCAGGGTCTTGTTGTCGTACTTTACGCTTCATAATGCGCCACGCATTTTCGATGGGAGACATGTCTGGACTGCAGGCGGGCCAGGAAAGAACCCGCACTCTTTTACTATGAATCCATGCTGTTGTAACACGTGGCTTGGCATTGTCTTGCTGAAATAAGCAGGGGCGTCCATGATAACGTTAGTTGGATGACAATGTATGTTGCTCCGAAACCTGTATGGACCTTTCAGCATTAATGGTGCCTTCACAGATGTGTAAGTTACCCATGCCTTGGGCAATAATACACCCCCATACCATCACAGATACCGGCTTTTGAACTTTGCGCCTATAACAATATGGATGGTTATTTTCCTCTTTGGTCCGGAGGACACCACGTCCACAGTTTCCAAATATAATTTGAAATGTGGACTCGTCAGACCACAGAACACTTTTCCACTTTGCATCAGTCCATCTTAGATGAGGTTGGGCCCTGCGAAGCCGGCGGCAATCCTGGGTGTTGTTGATAAATGGCTTTCGCTTTGCATAGTAGAGCTTTAATTTGCACTTACAGATGTAGCGACCAACTGTTGTTGCTACATCTGAAGTGTTCCTGAGCCCATGTGGTGATATCCTTTCCACATTGATGTCGGTTTTTGATGCAGTACCACCTGAGGGATCGAAGGTCCATATTGTCATCGCGTACGTGCAGTGATTTCTCCAGATTCTCTGAACCCGTTGATGATTTTACGGACCATAGATGATAAAATCCCTAAAATCCTTGCAATAGCTCGTTGAGAAATGTTCTAAAACTGTTCAACAATTTGCTTACAAATCAGTGACCCTCGCCCCATCCTTGTTTATGAATTAATTAGCACTTCATGGAAGCTGCTTTTATACCCAATCATGGCACCCACCTGTTCCCAATTAGCCTGCACACCTGTGGGATGTTCCATATAAGTGTTTGATGAGCATTCCTCAACTTTATCAGTATTTGTTGCCACCTTTCCCAACTTCTTTGTCACGTGTTGCTGGCATCGAATTGTAAAGTTAATGACTATTTGCAAAAAAAATAAATGTTTATCAGTTTTAACATCAAATAGGTTTCTTTGTAGCATATTCAACTGAATATGGGTTGAAAAGGATTTGCAAATCATTGTAATCCATTTATATTTACATCTAACACAATTTCCCAACTCATATGGAAACGGGGTTTGTATTTTCCGCCATCGAGGCGTAGATTGCTGACCTAAAAGTGCTGTTGCACTGTGGCAGGATGTTAGCTGGCAAGGACGCTGCATTCTGTTGAGGACGTGTTCATTCTCTTATTGGGGGTGGCATGGTGTAAACCAGGCCTAGGCATTTTTTTTGACTTGGGGGGCCACATTTAGAGAAAAAAATGTGTCTGGGGGCCGGTATATCTATTTATAGGAACACTAATACAAAACCTCACAATAATGTCTGATTGAATGGTAAAAACGTTATGACAGAACCGCCTTAAAAACGGAATGGAATTTTTACATTTTTCTATGAACGATAAAACACTGAATATTGACAACATATGATTGTCACACCCCCTTTCGATCGATATATTTTACAATCAAGTGAAACAAGAAAAATGCAACAAACAGCGAAATATGAAGGCGGAGGGTACAAAATAAACCCACCTACAATCCGATATACGGCGTGGCGCAGTGGGAGAGTGGCCGTGCGCAACCCGAGGGTCCCTGGTTCAAATCCCACCTAGTACCAACCTAGTCACGTCCGTTGTGTCCTGAGCAAGACACTTCACCCTTGCTCCTGATGGGTTCTGGTTGGCGCCTTGCATGGCAGCTCCCTCCATCAGTGTGTGAATGTGTGTGTGAATGGGTAAATGTGGAAGTAATGTCAAAGCGCTTTGAGTACCTTGAAGGTAGAAAAGCGCTATACAAGTACAACCCATTTATTTATTTATTTATATTTGCTGAATTTCCCGCGCCCACACTGCTTGGTGCCTCTCTGAGCTGCTGTGACTTAGATGACCATAGTAACTACAAACCCCGTTTCCATATGAGTTGGGAAATTGTGTTAAATGTAAATATAAACAGAATACAATGATTTGCAAATCATTTTCGACCCATATTCAATTGAATATGCTACAAAGACAACATATTTAATGTTCAAACTCATAAACTTTTTTTTTTTTGCAAATAATCATTAACTTTGGAATTTGATGCCAGCAACACGTGACAAAGAAGTTGGGGAACGTGGCAATAAATACTGATATAGTTGAGGAATGCTCATCAAACACTTATATGGAACATCCCACATGTGTGCAGGCTAATTGGGAACAGGTGGGTGCCATGATTGGGTATAAAAGCAGCTTCCATGAAATGCTAAGTAATTCACAAACGAGGATGGGGTTTTAGGTCAACAATTTGTAAGCAAATTATCGAACAGTTTTAGAACAACATTTCTTAACGAGCAATTGCAAGGAATTTAGGGATTTTACCATCTACGGTCCTTAAAATCATCAAAAGGTTCAGAGAATCTGGAGAAATCACTGCACGTAAGCGATGATATTACGGACCTTCGATCCATCAGGCGGTACTGCATCAAAAACCGACATCAGTGTGTAAAGGATATCACCACATGGGCTCAGGAACACTTCGTAAAACCACTGTCAGTAACTACAGTTGGTCGGTACATCTGTAAGTGCAAGTTAAAACTCTACTATGCAAAGCCAAACCCATTTATCAACAACACCCTGAAACGCCGCCGGCTTCGCTGGGCCCGAGATCATCTAGGATGGACTGATGCAAAGTGGAAAAGTGTTCTGTGGTCTGAAGAGTCCACATTTCAGATTTAATGGTGTCCTCCAGAACAAAGAAGAAAATAACCATTCGTATTGTTATATGGCGCAACCTTCAAAAGCCAGCATCTGTGATGGTATGGGGGTGTATTAGTGTCCAAGGCATGGGTAACTTACACATATGTGAAGGCACCATTAATGTTGAAAGGTCCATACAGGTTTTGGAGCAACATATGTTGTCATCCAAGCAACGTTATCATGGACGCTCCTGCTTATTTCAGAAAGACAAGTGTTTCAACAGCGTGGCTTCGTCAAAAAAGAGTGCAGGTTCTTTCCTGGCCCGCCTGCAGTCCGGACCTGTCCCCGGTCGAAAATGTGTGGTGCATAATGAAGCGTAAAATACGACAACAGAGACCCCGGACTGTTGAACGACTGAAGCTCTACATAAAACAAAAATGGGAAATAATTTGTCTTTCCAAAGCTTCAACAATTAGTTTCCTCAGTTCCCAAACGTTTATTGAGTGTTGTTAAAAGAAAAGGTGATGTAACACAGTTGTGAACATGCCCTTTCCCAACTACTTTGGCATGTGTTGCAGCCATGAAATTCTAAGTTAATTATTTTTGCAAAAAAAAAATAAACTTTATGAGTTTGAACATCAAATATCTTGTCTTTGTAGTGCATTAAACTGAATATGGGTTGAAAAGGATTTGCAAATCATTGTATTCCGTTTATATTTACATCTAACACAATTTCCCAACTCATATGGAAACGGGGTTTGTAATTAGATGACCATAGTAACTAATTAGATGACCACAGTAACTAGTACATCATACAAAAGCGCAGATTCCAACCACAGAAATACTTTGTATATTTCAAGACTTACGCTCATCTAAAAACATGAGTGCACATCATAATGGCAGCTTCACTTTCCATCTTAAGGATTTAAAAACAATTATTTGGGAATGTCCGGCGGGCCTGATTGAAAAGCTCAACGGGCCGCATGTGGCCTCCAGGCATTAAGTTGCCAAGATCTGGCGTAGTGGGTAGAGCGGCCGTGCCAGAAACCTGAGGGTTGCAGGTTCGCTCCCCGCCTCTTGACATCCAAATCGCTGCCGTTGTGTCCTTGGGCGGGACACTTCTTCCTTTGCTCTGGTGCCGCTCACACTGGTGAATGAATGATAAGTGGTGGTCAGAGGGGCCCTAGGCGCAAATTGGCATCCTCGCTTCCGTCAGTCTACCGCAGGGCAGCTGTGGCTACAAATGTAGCTTACCACCACCAGGTGTGAATGAATGATGGGTTCCCACTTCTCCGAGAGCGCTTTGAGTATTTAATAATAGAAAAGCGCTATATAAAATCGAATCCATTATAATTATTCTTGTCACTAGCAAAGTCACAGCACACGGCTAAGAATGTGAATTGTGAATTATATTTATATAGCGCTTTTTCTCTAGTGACTCAAAGCGTTTGACATAGTGAAACCCAATATCTAAGTTACATTTAAACCAGAGTGTGTGGCACTGGGAGCAGGTGGGTAAAGTATCTTGCCCAAAGACACAACGGCAGTGACTAGGATGGCGGAAGCGGGGATCGAACCTGGAACCCTCAAGTTGCTGGCACGGCCACTCTACCAACCGAGCTATACCGCCCCAAGAATGTGTCATCAATGTGCATTATCACGATATACTGACAGTATTAAAACCTCTATCAGCCAAATTGATATCATTTTTATCGTATATAACAGATCTGAGCAAATTAAGGCCCAGAGGCCTCAAGCATTTGAATCTGGCCCGCCGGACATTCCCAAATATATTTTTTTAGATCTTTAAGATGAAAAGTGTAGCTGCTATTATGATGTGCAGTGATGTTTTCAAATTACCACAAGTCTTGAACTATACAACATATTTCAATGGTTGGAATCTGCGCTTTTGCATGATATTTTAGTAACTCGTGTTTTCCTGATACCAATATTATTTTGATACTCTTTGGTACTTTTCGATTATTTTCTAAATAAACAGGACCAGAAAAAATTGCATTATTGTCTTTTTTTAACAAAAAATCTCAGGGTGTGGCGGGACAGTACTTTTTAGAGGCGGTATGGTACCGAATATGATTCATTAGTATCGCAGTACTAAACTAATACCCGTATACCGTACAACCCTACGAGTTACTATGGTAATCTACGTCACAGCAGGTCAGACGAGGCACCAAACAGTGTGGGTGGGGAGCGTTTCCAGAGGCTCCAGCCTGAAATGCGGGTGTCAGGGATAGACGCGTAAGAATATTTTTACAAGAAAGTTCTAAAGCTTAGTAATGTATCAGATACATCAGATTATAGATGTTTTTTGTTTTTTTACCCTTCAAGTTCATATTTCGCTGTGTGTGTGTTGCATTTGGCTAGATTGTAAAATATGTCGATTGAGAGGGGATGTGACGTCCATATGTTCTCAATATTCAGGGTTTTATCATTCATAGAAAAAATTTAAATTACATTCTGTTTTTAAGGCAGTCTGTCATCACATTTTTAGCATTCAAGCAGACTTTATTGTGAGGTTTTGTATTAGTTTTCCTGAAAATAGATCTACCGGCCCCCAGACACATTTTGTTCAGTAAATTTGGCCCCCGAGTCAAAATAATTGCCCAGAACTGGTATATCATCTATATCAGTGGTCCCCAACCACCGGGCCACAGAAGAATTTTTTATAAATTTTTATTTAAAAAAAATATATATATATTTTTTTTTTTAATTTAATTTTTTTTATTTTTATTAAATCAACATAAAAAACACAATATACACTTACAATTAGTGCACCCACCACAAAAACCTCCCTTTTTCATGACAAAAACGTCCCTTTTTCATGACAAAGAAAAAATAAAATAAATAAATAAATAAAAGGATCCCCCCCACCCGGGCCGCGGGACAAATTATTAATCGTTGACCGGTCCGCGGATACAAAAAGGTTGGGGACCACTGATCTATATCACCCATTACTAGTACCGTATTTTTCGGAGTATATGTCGCTCTGGAGTATAAGTCGCTCCTGCCCAAAATGTATAATAAAGAAGGAAAAAAACATATATAAGTCGCACTGGAGTATTAGTCGCATTTTTTGGGGAAATTTATTTGATAAAACCCAACACCAAGAATAGACATTTGAAAGGCAATTTAAAATAAATAAAGAATAGTGAACAACAGGCTGAATAAGTGTACGTTACATGATGCATAAATAACCAACTGAGAAGGTGCCTGGTATGTTTACGTAACATATTAAGG
This sequence comes from Nerophis ophidion, assembly GCF_033978795.1. Classification (NCBI taxonomy): domain Eukaryota; kingdom Metazoa; phylum Chordata; class Actinopteri; order Syngnathiformes; family Syngnathidae; genus Nerophis; species Nerophis ophidion. The sequence goes on along the minus strand of NC_084617.1, from coordinate 51,693,135 downwards.
TAAGAGTCATTCAAATAACTATGACATATAGAACATGCTATATGTTTACCAAACAATCTGTCACTCCTAATCGTTAAATGCCATGAAATCTTATACGTCTAGTCTCTAACGTGAATGAGATAAATAATATTATTTGATATTTTACGGTAATGAGTTAATTTCACACATAAGTCGCTCCTGAGTATAAGTCGCACCCCCGGCCAAACTATGAAAAAAACTGTGACTTATAGTCCGAAAAATAGGCACTTCTCTTGACTTTGATATTCTTGCAGGACAGTAGAACTCCAATTTTCATTAGACGAATAAGTATGTAACAATTGTGACTTTTACAAGGAGCAATGAATCGTAGAAGTTACATTTAATGCCTAAGAACCGAATGGACCTAGCGGTACTACTTCTCCCAAGACCAAAAGTGCAAATTATGGAGGTATTTTTGCGATTTACTGTTTAATTATTTGCAGGATTACGCCACAAATAACGATTTCCATTCAACTTTTTGAAATACAGTACAGGCCAAAAGTTTGGACACACCTTCTCATTCAATGCCATTTTTTTTTTCATGGCTATTTACATTTTAGATTTTCACTGAAGGCATCACAACAATGAATGAACACGTGGAGTGTTCAGTTATTTCACCTTTTTTTTTTAACCTTTGTGTGGAGTTCATATTGTTGTTACTCAGCCAGTGTTTGTGGGTCTGGTGGACTCGTTGCATTTTGTGGCTTTTAATGCCTCACAATCAAACACTTTTATGTTAAAATACTGAACAGATGTTTACCTTATCCTAATAAACATCTGTTCAGTATTTTACATTAAAATACTGAACAGATGTTTACCTTATCCTAATAAACATCTGTTCAGTATTTTAAAGTAAAAGTGTTTGATTGTGAGGCATTAAAAGCCACAAAATGCAACGGGTCCATCAGACCAACAAATGCTAACTGAGTAACAACAATATGAACGTTGTACGGAAAATTTCTCTGCCAGCTTCTGCATCCCATAGGGATTCTTCTTTTGTGTTTCTGCACCTGCGGTTCCCACACAAGGTTACAACACTGTTTGTCAACACTGTCTGCTCTCATTTGTTCACACATTTGACCCTCTGATGTTCTGTGTACCTACACTCTGTCGTCCTCCTGTCTAGGCCTGATGTGTGTGTGTGTGTGTGTGTGTGTGTGTGTGTGGTACACAGAACATACATTTTCACACTTGTATTAGTCAGTTTAAAAAAAGAAGGGTTTTAAGCCTTTTTAAAAGCATCCACAGTCTGTGGTGCCCTCAGGTGGTCAGGGAGAGCGTTCTACAGACTGGAAGTGGCGTAACAGCAAACCCGGTCTCCTATTGTTCATAGCTTTGTCCTCGGAGGCTGGAGGAGGTTAGATTGTCCGGAGCGGAGGTGTCGTGTGGAGGATGGTTTTCCATCCATCTTTTTGCTACCCCTTGTCCCTTTCTGTTTTGTTGAGTGTGCATTACATGGCTGGTAACTGTTACTAGGTACATAGTGGGTGAGTGGTTGTGTGTGATACACAGAACATCAATTCCCACACTTCTATTAGCCCCGGGTCCAGTGGACCCGGACATATTTTACGTAATAGAAATGTGTAGGGGGGTGTATGGTGTGTGGTCATTACATTTTTATTATGATATATGTTCTTCACAGAAAATTAGCCAAAGTCAGTGAGTCTCAGTTTGAAAAATTAATAAATTGTATAATTTTTCTTTTAATAAAAAATGAAAACGGGTCCCACAGACCCGAACACCACACAAGGGGTTAAGTATATAACTCCACATGTGCTCATTCATAGTTTTGATGTGACACTCTACAATGTAAATAGTAATGAAAATAAATAAAACGCATTGAATGAGAAAGTGTCTTTAAACGTTTTGCCTGCACTGTACCTTTCAGCAAAGTAATTGCTCTACACTCATGTTTAGTCGTGTAATGCAGGTGGCAACATGAATGTTTTGAATTGTTAGGTTAGTCACTTGGCAAAGGATCTGAGAGGTTATAATTGTGATTGTCTTTAACTTCTTCTGTTTTTTTTTTTTTTTTTACTTCTTTCACGATCTGACAAGGTCAATGGCCATGTTTGCTGTTTTACTAATCATAGCAAATTTCCAATGCATCACTAATTAATAGTGCGCAAAAAATATACTGTATATATTTACTTATACTGTAGCCAGCTGCTGGTGTTAATGTGTATGTTAGTGTGTGAACGCACCGTGTCGGCGGAGAATGAGGAAGTGTTGTTGTGTGTCTGGGAGTGAAACACGGATGAATTACCTTTTGGAATTGGGCCCGTTGCTTGCATAAAATCTTGTTTTTGTTTTTATTTCATCGAAAGCTCACACAAATGTAGTCCCTGCAAAACAAACTGGCTATCAACTTGTACTCACTGATATTAACATAAGTTTTTAGAACATATTAGACTTGCAATAAAGACATTAAGTCACAATTCAAGTTTGCAGGAACATGGTGATTGTTTGCATCATTCCACATGGTCATGTCACATGACCCCTCATCACATGGCTCGATCTTAGATGGCCGCTTTTATAGCAACACATTGGCGTGACAATTCAGTTGATCCCTTTGTTATCGCTGGCCATTTTCAGTTACATAAATTTTACAAACATTTCAACAATGCAACTGAATGGAAAAGGTTATGCTGACATCAGCATCAGATCACTTTGACTCCGCAGATTTGGCTATGTTCTTTTTTTTTTTTAATGACAAGCAACAGTGCAAGACAAAAAAGGCTCCACAATAAAGAGTTAATTGTTAACAATTCCTGCTGTACATCTAGAACATTCAAACCCTTTATTCATTGAACCGAAAATACTGAAATTCCACGACATAGTGAACTTGCAAACAGCTAAAATGAGGCACAAAGCAAACTACAATCTGCTACTCAAGAATGTACAACAATTCTAACTTTCGTAACTTCCTTACACATGCTCTGAACTTCCTGAAGGTTTCGATGGTGGGTCACGGGGCTCAGGTGGGACTAATGCCCGTTCTACGCTTCTAGCAGCTTTAAATATTTTGACTTTTTGTGGTTTATTTGTTACTAATGTATATTTGTTAGTGTTGTCCCGATATCAATATTTTGGTACAAATACCAAAATTATTTAGATACTTTTCTGTTCTTTTATCAATAAAAGGGGACAATATAAAATGGCATTCATGGCTGTCAAGGCGTGGACTTTTGTTGCAGTTTGTTTTCCCGTGGTGCAAAGTAATTGGAACGGACACGACGTGAAGGTAATGACATACTTTATTTTTACTCAAAAAAGGAACAAACGAAAAGCGCTCATAGGTATAAAAACTTGACTATGAAAACAAAACTTGCACTAAGGCAAAACTATGGTCATAAAACAAAAACTTGCACTATGGCATGGATAACAAAAAACTTACTTGGAACAAGAAAGGAACAGGGATCATCGGCATGTAAAACAAGGTTGTGTCGAGGGTGAGTAGAAGGTGATAGAGTGTGATGTCGCCAGGCTGACTACCTAGCAACTGTGGCTTAAATAATACTGTGGTGATTGAAAACAAGTGCGTGAGTTCAAACGTGGAACAGGTGAAACTAATGGGTAACCATGGAAACAAGACAAAGGAGTGAAAAAGCAGGAACTAAAAAGAGTCCAAAAACCAAACAGAACATAACCTAAACAAAACATGATCCCAGACATGACAATGGTTTTATTTGAACAAAAAGTCTTACGTTACATTAAACATATGTTTCTTATTGCAATGTTGTCCTTAAATAAAATAGAGAACATACTAGACAACTTGTCCTTTAGTATTAAAGGCCTACTGAAATGAGATTTTCTTTTTTAAACGGGGATAGCAGGTCCATTCTAAGTCAATATTAAAGTCACCGCATAAGAAAATTATTTTCTTACCATCGTCCATGTAAGTTGCCTTGATCCATTCTTCAAATGTTTCTATACTTGACTTATGTGATCTATATATACAACTGATGACTATGTTTTTGCTTTTTTCCAGACATATTTCAATGATAATACATTTTAAGATATTATCTATAGCAAATGACATGTTTTTTACCACTTTGTAGTTCAGGTTCTTCATCACATACACAGCTACTCCTCCTCCATTTTTGTTGGTTCTGTTGATGTAGTTTAGTTCATATCCTTCCAGATCAAAATCTATTCCTTTTTTATCATCAATCCATGTTTCTGTGACGGCGATCACTTTGAAGGGTTTGTTGATGTGTTCCAAAAAGTTCTTAATGTTGTTGTAGTTTGCATACAAGCTTCTGCTATTAAAATGAATAATTGACAATTTGTTATCATTTTTAATGATGTTTTTTTATTGCTCATCTGTGTAATAAAAACAATTATTACTGATGTGGGGGGAAAAAATTGTATCTGGATCTATATCGTTTTCCCAATCCTGGTTTTTGTGATCTTTGTTGCAGAAGTTTTGTAGTTCCATATTTTCTTGTTCAACAATCTTTGATGTTGTTTCTATAATCTCTATAAGTGTAGAAGGATGCAATCCTGATTCTAGGTCTTCTTTTTTAGTCGTCCCTTGCAGCGTAGTAGTGTTGATGTTAAATTTAGGTGCTTGTTTTTTATCAGAGCCCATTATCATCGTTGTTGTGGAAGCTGTGTAAACTTAAAAATTTGTCCAGGTCCTTGATGTCATTGACAACAAGTACTCTTGCTTCTGGACCTCCATTCAGCTTGATGTAGATTTTACAGTTGGCGCTCCAAGTTCCCCGGATTTTTCCCTGCTTTCTCAAGTCGCGTGCTTTCTTGCCGATTCCAACATTACGTTTAGTGAGATGCTCATTCATGTACACATTTGTTCCCTTCAGTTTCTTTCCCTGTCTCAGCAATGCCATTTTAGATTTTCTGTTTACGACTGGAGTGGCGTTGTTGTTTCTTCTGTTCAGTGGGATGCATGTTTCGATGGTATTAATGTCTATTTCAATTTCCTTTGATTGCAGGAAGTTGACTACTTGCTGTTCTGGTTCACCTTCATTATTCACAGCTTACGCATAGGATCTTGGTTTAATTCGGTGCCCTGTCACGATGATATCATTCATTCATTTATCCTGCTCCGTTTAATCTATGATATTCCACATTATGTAGTTGTCTTCTTGAATGGTCTTCATTTGTTGGCGCATTTCTTCTTGAAAGGTCTTCATTTGTTGGCACATATCAGAGACTTCATTTTTTCTGGTGAGGATTTGAGTTTGCAGACTTTCAATATTTTGCTGCAGACTTTTCACATCTTGTTTGTGTTCTGCCATTACTTTTTTCAGATCTTTTTTTATTACTTTCATTTCTTCTTTCATTTCTTTCCATTCTTCTTTCAAATCTTCTTTAAATTCATGGAGTATTTTTAGTATTAGCCTTACTTGATTCCCATCATGTCCTGTGTCCAGTCTCACATCTTGTTCCCAGTTGTGTCCTGTGTCGGCTGACACCGAAGGTTTCGGGCTTTCAGTCTTCCCTTTAGCTTTTGGCATCGCGGCATAACGATGACGTCAGTGCCTCTTGTGTCTTAAACGGCAGTTACTTTAGCAACTTGCAGCACGGTTAACTTGTTTGTTCCAACAAATGCGTACCTTGTGCTGTTCACAGAACAATTTGAGGTGTTAGTCTGTCAACTTATAACACTCTGCGATGTTGGTAGCACTTTAAAACAGCTGTAAACTCGCCGTAGCTTTTGATTGCTAGGCAACCGCTTTGAACTGCGGTAAGACGCCGATGGCTTGAGGCAAACGTCTCTTCCAATTTGCCTTATTTCAGCATATCAGTGCCTCTCAACTGACCAAAATCAGGTCGAAGATGCCAGAGGACTCTCCTGTGGCTGTGATCGCAAATCAGTGGTCAAAATTGTTTCACTCTAGTCTGTTATATTCCCAACCATAAAGAGTGGACGGTTAGAGCAGTATTATTGCTCACTTGTACTTTATTGGCAACTTCAGTGCAGTTACAAATCAAGGTGACTCACTCGCACTAGCCCGCTTATCTCCGGCACCCTGTGTCTCACTCAAAACGTTCCCCCCTGCAACATGTATTAATATGATGGAGTATCAACGTAACAATCATATTGTAACAAAAATCTTCAGACTAAACAAAAACTCCAGGAGCAAAAGCGAAGCCTTTTTCTTTTGTGTCCTTTCTCATGAACAGGAAGATCCCATTTTGTTATCAAAATGGGATCTGGAAATGATTATTCACGCGTTCATTTTGTCTCGCATTGACTATTGCAATTTTCTCCTCACTCTCTTCAACAAGTCAACGCTAAAGAGACGTCAGACTGTACAAAAATGCAGCTGCCAGACTTTAGACCAGTGCACCCAGAACAGCTCATATCACTCCCGTTTTATCCAGTCTTCATTGGCATCTAGTTCAATTCCGCATTGAGTTTAAAATTGTAGTACTGACATTCCGTGCGTTGCATGGTGGGGCCCCTAAGTACATCACTGACTTGCTATGCCCCTACTCTCGTTTTAAAACCCGCGGAGACCTGGTATTCCTGGCTATAGCTCCCAGACTCTGGAACAATTTGCACCAGTCCCTCCGTGATCTTGACTGTATTGAAACTTTTAAGAAACATTTGAAAACTTCTCTTTTCAGTAAAGCTTTTTGTTAAAGCGACAATTTCCCCATTAATTTGAGCGAGGATGAAAGATTCCTGGCTGAGGAAAGTTAGAGTGAAGCACAAAAACAAAAAAAAACAAAAAAAGCTACGGCTCCAGGCAGCGGCAGTGGGACCGTTTCAGATGTAATTAGACACATTTACTAGGATAATCCTGGAAGATCCCTTATCTGCTTATTGTTTTATTAGTGTTTTAGTGACATTGTAAAGTCATTCCTGAAAGTCGGATGGCTGCGGTGAACGCCAGTGTCTCTGAGAGAAGCCGAGGAGCCAAGATCACAGCTGCCTTTTTGAGCTGCAGGAGGAGGTCGCATAATCCACTGAAGTCTGCGGTAAGAGCCGACTTAATATCACAATTTTCCCATCCAAAAACTTGCTGGTTGACGTAGAGAAACATTTTCGCTTGACCGCTCTGTGTAAAAGCTTCACAACAAACAAAGAAACACCGGCTGTGTTTCGGGGCTAAAGGCATCTGCAATCCACCGCTTTCCACCAACAGCATTATTATTTTTAGTCTCCATTATCAATTGAACAAATTGCAAAAGATTCAGCAACACAGATGTCCAAATTACTGTGTAATTGCGCGATGAAAAGAGACGACTTTTAGCTGTTTGTGGTGCTGGGCTAATATGTCCCCTCCAACCCGAGACGTCACAAACACGCGTCATCATACGCGTCATCATAAAGCGACGTTTTCAACAAGAAACTCGGCGGGAAATTTAAAATTGTAATTTAGTAAACTAAACCGGCCGTATTGGCATGTGTTGCAATGTTAATATTTTATCATTGATAAATAAACTATCAGACTGTGCGGTCGGTAGTAGTGGGTTTCAGTAGGCCTTTAATTATAATTTTTTGTCCAGTTTGTATCCTTTTTATGATGTTGCCCCTGTTTTAAATTGACTCAATCAATCAATCAATGTTTATTTATATAGCCCTAAATCACAAGTGTCTCAAAGGGCTGCACAAGCCTGCAGGAGACCATCCCGAGCGGAAATAGGTCAGCAGCGCAGAGATGTCCCCAACCGATGCACAGGCGAGGGGTCCACCCTGGGTCCTGACTCTGGACAGCCAGCACTTGATTAATGGCCACCGGACCTGGGCACCCCCCCACCCCCTTTCCACAAGGGAGAGGGGGAAAGAGTAGAAAAGAAAATAAACAGCAGATCAACTGGTCTAAAAAGGGGGTCTATTTAAAGGCTAGAGTATACAAATGAGTTTTAAGATGGGACTTAAATGCTTCTACTGAGGTAGCATCTCGAACTGTTACCGGGAGGGTATTCCAGAGTACTGGAGCCCGAATAGAAAACGCTCTATAGCCCGCAGACTTTTTTGGGGTTCTGGTAATCACTAATAAGCCGGAGTCCTTTGAACGCAGATTTCTTGCCGGGACATATGGTACAATACAATCGGCAAGATAGGATGCAGCTAGACCGTGTAGTATTGTATACTTAAGTAGTAAAACCTCTAAAGTCACATCTTAAGTGCACAGGAAGCCAGTGCAGGTGAGCCAGTATAAGCGTAATATGATCAAACTTTCTTGTTCCTGTCAAAAGTCTAGGAGCCGCATTTTGTACCAACTGTAATCTTTTAATGCTAGACATGGGGAGACCTGAAAATAATCCGTTACAGTAATCGAGGCGAGACGTAACAAACGCATGGATAATGATCTCAGCGTCACTAGTGGACAAAATGGAGCGAATTTTAGCGATATTACGGAGATGAAAGAAGGCCGTTTTAGTAACATTCTTGATGTGTGACTCAAACGAGAGAGTTGGGTCGAAAATAATACCCAGATTCTTTACTGAGTTGACTTGTGTAATTGTTTGGTTGTCAAATGCTAAGGTGGTTTTATCAAATAGGTGTCTGTGTCTAGCAGGACCGATAATCAGCATTTACGTTTTCTTGGCGTTGAGTTGCAAAATGTTAGCAGACATCCATTGTTTAATTTCATTAAGACACGCCTCCAGCTGACTACAGTCCGGCGTGTTGGTCAGCTTTAAGGGCATGTAGAGTTGGGTGTCATCAGCATAACAGTGAAAGCTAACACCGTATTTGCGTATGATGTCACCTAGCGGCAGCATGTAGATGCTGAAGAGTGCAGGGCCAAGGACCGAACCCTGGGGAACTCCACACGTTACCTTAACATAGTCTGAGGTCATACTGTTATGGGAGACGCACTGCATCCTGTCAGTAAGATAGGAGCTAAACCTAGACAGGGCTAAGTCTGACATACCAATTCATGTTTTGATACGCTCTAATAAAATATCATGATCGACGGTATCGATAGCAGCGCTAAGATCGAGGAGCAGCAACATAGATGACGCATCAAAATCCATCGTAAGCAATAGATCATTAGTCATTTTTGTGAGGGCTGTCTCTGTAGAGTGATTTGCCCTGAAACCGGATTGAAAGGTTTCACAGAGATTGTTAGACACTAAGTGTTCATTTAGCTGATCTGCAACAATTTTTTGAGGATTTTCGAAATAAACAAAGGGTAGTTTACCATGAGGTCAGGATCGAGGTTAGGTCTTTTGAGCACAGGATAAATAACCGGTTTTTTGAATGCTAGGGGAACAGTGCCAGAGGAAAGTGATAAGTTTATAATATTTAGCACTGATGGACCTAATAATACAAAAAGCTCCTTGATAAGTTTCCCAGGAAGTTGGTCAAGAAAACATAGTTTGTTTTATCCCATTTACATGCCGTGGCAATTCCCCTAATGTTATTTAATCAAAAAGAGGGAGACTATTTTGGAGGGCAATATCCGTAGTCTATACAGTCGTATCCGTCTTGATAGAACCCAGTTGTTAAAAGTTAAAGTTAAAGTACCAGTGATTGTCACACACACACACTAGGTGTGGTGTAATTTGCCCTCTGCATTTGACCCATCCGCTTGATCACCCCCTGGGAGGTGAGGGGAGCAGTGGGCAGCAGCGGTGATTTAACCCCCAATTCCAACAGTTGATGCTGAGTGCCAAGCAGGGGGGCAATGGGTCCCATTTTTTTATAGTCTTTGGTATGACTCGGCCGGAGTTTGAACTCACAACCTACCGATCTCAGGGCGGACATTCTAACCACTAGGCCATTGAGTAGGTACCCATTTCTAGCCGGGATGTGTTGCATTTCATCTAAAAGAAATAGAGAGCATTAATATGAGATACACTTTAAAGTACCAGTATAATGGGAAATAAATGTTTTTTTACATGCTGACTTATGTTTCATTATATTGTTATATGTTGGATGTTTTGTTTTCGAGAATTTAAAAAAAAAAAAGTACAAATGTCACTCTTAAAAAAATAGATGATAAAGCTATATTATTTTCAGATTATCAGCTGGCTAACTAGTTACATTATTGTTGGGTATTCATATATATATATATATATATATATATATATATATATATATATGTGTGGCGACTTGTGTAGGGTGTACCCCGCCTTCCGCCCGATTGTAGCTGAGATAGGCACCAGCGCCCCCCGCGACCCCAAAGGGAATAAACGGTAGAAAATAGATGGATATATATATATACACACACACACACACACACATATATATATATATATATATATATATATATATATATATATATATATATATATATATATATATATATATATATAAATCTCCTGATGATTGAGGGAACCCCTCATGAAACAGTTCTGTAGAGATGAAGTAGTCTTGTGATTTTTCCCACACCTACATATATATATATATATATATATATATACTAGGGGTGTAACGGTACACAAAAATTCCGGCTCAGTACATACCTCGGTTTAGATGTCACATTTCGGTTCATTTTCGGTACAGTAAGAAAACAACAAAATTTACATTTTTGTGGTTATTTATTTACCAAATTTGTAAACAATGGCATAACATACTGTGGAGAGGCGGAGCTGACGGGCCGACAGCAGGATAGGACAAATCGTGGTCCTACCCAGTATGGCAGCCAGGAGGCGGAGTATGCAGCGGAACGGAGAGGCGGGGGGCGCCTGGAGGGCTACTGCAGCGATCAGAACCAGGTGCGTAATTCACACACCTGCTCTCAATCTGTGCATCTCCTCCTGCTGTATAAAAGGGGAGAAGGAGGAGCAATCGGGGGAGAAGAAGTAAGAGAACCACCAGACGAACGAGACAAGCAAGCCGAGCGAACGATGAGCCCCCGAGGAAGACGGAGTCACCGGCGACCGATAGGCGAGCCAAGTCGAGCAGCAGAGGAGGAAGCGATGGAAATCGGCGCCACCGGCTTGGACACAAACTGGTTTATTGAAAGAATAAACGAGAGTCAAGCCTGCTCCGTGATGTCTTTCATCAATGGTCCATGCAACCAGCACGATGACGGCTGTAAGCCGTTCACACATACATATACACAAAGGGTCAATTGTCAAGGTTAATGTGGTCAACATATATAAAATAAAAACTAAATACTAACCCCTTTTCCATATGAGTTGGGAAATTGTGTTGGATGTAAATATAAACGGAATACAAATATTTGCAAATCCTTTTCAACCCATATTCAATTGAATGCACTACAAAGACAAGATATTTGACGTTCAAACTCATAAACTTTATTTTTTTTGCAAATAATAATTAACTTAGAATACCATGGCTGCAACACGTGCAAAAGTAGTTGGGAAAGGGCATGTTCATCACTGTGTTACATCACCTTATCTTTTTACAACATTCAATAAACGTTTGGGAACTGAGGAAACTAATTGTTGAAGCTTTGAAAGTGGAATTCTTGTTTTATGTAGAGGTTTAGTCGTTCAACAGTCCGGGGTCTCTGCTGTTGTATTTTACGCTTCATAAAGCGCCACACATTTTCGATGGGAGACAGGTCTGGACTGCAGGCGGGGCAGAAAAATACCTGTACTCTTTTACTATAAAGCCAGGCTGTTGTAACACGTGGCTAGGCATTGTCTTGCTGAAATAAGCAGGGGCGTCCATGATAACGTTGCTTGGATAACAACATATGTTGCTCCAAAACCTGTATGGACCATTCAGCATTAATGGTGCCTTCACAGATGTGTAAGTTACCCATGCCTTGGGCACCAATACACCCCCATACTATCACAGATGCTGGATTTTGAACTTTGCGCATAAAAAAATCCGGATGGTTATTTTCCTCTTTGTTCCGGAGGACACCACGTCCACAGTTTTCAAATATAATTTGAAATGTGGACTCGTCAGACCACAGAAGACCTTTCCACTTTGCATCAGTCCATCTTAGATGAGCTCGGGCCCAGTGAAGCCGGCGGTGTTCCTAGGTGTTGTTGATAAATGGCTTTCGCTTTGCATAGTAGAGTTTTAACTTGCACTTACAGATGTAGCGACCAACTGTAGTTACTGACAGTGGTTTTATGAAGTGTTCCTGTGCCCATGTGGTGATATCCTTTACACACTGATATCGGTTTTGATGCAGTACCGCCTGAGGGATCAAATATCCGTAATATCATCGCTTACGTGCAGTGATTTCTCCAGATTCTCTGAACCTTTTGATGATTTTACGGACCATAGATGGTAAAATCCCTAAATTCCTTGCAATACCTTGTTGAGAAATGTTGTTCTAAAACTGTTCGACAATTCGCTTACAAATTGTTGACCCTCACCCCATCCTTGTTTGTAAATTACCTAACATTTCATGGAAGCTGCTTTTATAGCCAATCATGGCACCCACCTGTTCCCAATTAGCCTGCACACCTGTGTGGGATGTTCCAAATAAGTGTTTGATGAGCATTCCTCAACTTTATCAGTATTTATTGCCACCTTTCCCAACTTCTTTGTCACGTGTTGCTGGCATCAAATTTTATTTGCTTCCCAAAAAAATATATTTTTCAATTTAAAATCAAATAGGTTGCCTTTGTAGCATATTCAATTGAATATGGTTTTGAAAATGATTTGCAAATCATTGTATTATATTTACATCTAACACAATTTCCCAACACATATGGAAACGGGGTTTGTATCTACTAACGATACTTACCGCGATGTGCTTCCTCAAATTTGACGTTGAGTTCACGTAAGCTGAAATGTCCACTTGTTTGGGGAGACACATATGACAACGCCCTACATAACTGTTTTTTTGGTTGTTAGAAGCGTGAACATCGGTTTTCTGTGAGGCCAGGGTTGTTTGCGTTCGTTGTCGTCCCTCCCATTGTTGTTGTTGTTTGCCGCTGAAACTTCATGTGACCGCCTGGCTCTGTTTGATTGGTGAAACGGAGTCAACCGTCAGCAGTGATTGCATTTGATTGGTGAAACGTAGGCATGCGATAGATCCTACTTTGAAGGTATGTCTGACAACGAAAACAAAAGAAACATGTATTAACAGATCGATAAAAAAAGTAGCGAGTAGCGAGCTGAATCTAGATAAATGGAGCGGAGTAAAAGTAGCGTTTCTTCTCTATAAAAATACTCAAGTAAAAGTAAAAGTATGTTGCATTAAAACTACTCTTAGAAGTACAATTTATCCCAAAAGTTACTCAAGTAGATGTAACGGAGTAAATGTAGCGCGTTACTACCCACCTCTGGTTATAATGAAGGCAACACATGGCGTAATTGTGTATATTAGCTATAGCCTACTATCAAAATGACTATGAGTCGCAGGCTGAAACAAATCTTTGTTGACAGAAATGTTGAAATGTAATATTTATTCTACACATTTTTACATTTGGTAAATCAAAGGCTGCTCAGAATGTGAGATAACTCCTGTAAATGACTGGCTTTTAATGGCCAAAAGGAATACTTGTGTGTGTCTAAGTTAAAGGAAATGACAGGCTGTCTTCTTCTATTGTATTTTTTACAATCTTTGCAAGCTGGGTAATGTTTGCTGTGGTCTGGATCAACATGGCACGCAGAGAACTGTTACGACTTGGAAATGAGAGGACCCAGATGCAGAGAGGAAGTTTACAAAAATAACAGCTTTTATTTTGAAATAACTTTTTAAACCTCCGGTAAAAAAGTACTTCACAAAAATATATACAACGTATGGAAAATAAATCAGAGGATAAACACTTGACTCAAAAATCACTCCAAAAAATAAGGAGGAATACTACTTTAAGAAAATAACCTAACAAAAATAGAATATCAAGAAGAATTAACAAAAAGTGCTCCAACAGGAGGAAAAATAAACTCTAATAATATATACAAATACAATATCTATGAATAAACAAAAAAATCACTCAATCAATGAGGAAATAAAACAAAATTTGGAATAACAAAAAACTCACCAATTAGGTCAACGAAGGAAAACTAAGGACGCTCGAAGGAGGAAAAAGTAAACTCAAAATTTCAGCAAAAAAATAACTGCTATGATCAAAAATGAAGGAGAACCAGAAAAAACAGGAGCAAGGCAAGGAGGGAATCAAGGACATGGACATGGACATGAACATGGACGCTAGAAGGCAAGATAGACGAGACGATCTGGCAAAGGACAAACAGAGAAGTGAGCTTAAATAGGACGTGGGAGTGATGGGGAACAGGTGGAAACAATCAGGAATCAAGGATGACGTCAGACTGGTGACACAAGAGGAAGGACCCGTGATCTGAAACAAGAGGGTAGCTTTACAAAATAAAACACATAGCTCACAAGACAGAAAAACAAAGAAGACTTCCCTCACCGCGGTTTGACAAGAACGATCTGAAATGCAGCCAATATTGCATACAGATTATGTGTCATGAGACATCCATCCATTTCTACCGCTTTTCCCTTTTGGGGTAGCGGGGGGAGCTGGAGCCCATCTCGGTTGCACTCTGTGGCGGAAGGCGGCGTACACCCTGGACAAGTCCCCGTTGTGCATTCACGCACAGCATGAAACTTTTGGTGGACAAAACGAGACAAAGAAAGAGTGGAAGATTGTACATGTTAACAAACCGTTGTATCACAGTCCACACTATGGTGAGTTCAAGAACCGCCGAAATTAGTAGGACAAGTCCATGTTGTGCATTCACGCACAGCATGAAACTTTTGGTGGACAAAACGAGACAAAGAAGGAGTGGAAGATTTTACATGTTAACAAACTGTTGTATCACAGTCCACACTATGGTGAGTTCAAGAACCGCCGAAATTAGTAGGACAAAACGATGTTCACCAAATACTCTCAACAGTGAAGCATACACACAAACATATTAAAGAGTGGGCTTTTTAACAATTGGGAAGGATTGTGTCATGTTTGTCTTTAGAGAAAAAACATACTAAAGCCAAACAAAACATTTTCAATCCAGGGAAACACTAGGTTGGCACTAAAGAGCTGCGGGTTGCTGACCCCTACATTAAGGGGAAATTATGTACTGTATTTGGGGTTAAATCACAAAAAAAGGTTCCCAGGCTCGGCCACTGCTGCTGCTCACTGCGCCTTAAAATTATAACAGATTTTCATCATAGGTACACTTCAACTGTGAGAGACAGAATGTGAAAAAAAATCCAGGAATTCACATTGTAGGAATTTTAAAGAATGTATTTGTAAATTATGGTGGAAAACAAGTATTTGGTCAATAACAAAAATTCAACTCAATACTTTATAATATAACCTTTGTTGGCAATAACAGAGGTCAAATGATTACTATAGGTCTTTACCAGGTGTGCACACACAGTAGCTGGTATTTTGGCCTATTCCTCTATACAGATCTTCTCGAGAGCAGTGATGTTTTGGGGCCTCCGCCGAGCAACATGGACTTTCAACTCCCTCCACAGATTTTCTATGGGGTTGAGGTCTGGAGACTGGCTAGGCCACTCCAGGACTTTCAAATGCTTCTTACAGAGCCACTCCTTCGTTGCCCGGGCGGTGTGTTTGGGATCATTGTCATGCTGGAAGACCCAGCCACGTTTCATCTTCAAAGCTCTCACTGATGGAAGGAGGTTTTGGCTCAAAATCTCATGATACATGGCCCCATTTATTCTTTCCTTAACACGGATCAGTCGTCCTGTCCCCTTAGCAGAAAAACAGCCCCAAAGCATGATGTTTCCACCCCCATGCTTCATAGTAGGTATGGTGTTCTTGGGATGCAACTCAGTATTCTTCTTCCTCCAAATACGACGAGTTGAGTTTATACCAAAAAGTTCTATTTTGGTTTCATCTGACCACATGAAATTCTCCCAATCCTCTGCTGTTTCATCCATGTGCTCTCTGGCAAACTTCAGACGGGCCTGGACATGCACTGGCTTAAGCGGGGGGACACGTCTGGCACTGCAGGATTTGATTCCCTGTCGGCGTAGTGTTACTGATGGTAACCTTTGTTACTTTGGTCCCAGCTCTCTGCAGGTCATTCACCATTTCCCCCTGTGTTGTTCTGGGATTTTTGCTCACCGTTCTCATGATCATTTTGACCCCATGGGATGAGATCATGCGCGTAGCCCCAGATCGAGGGAGATTATCAGTGGTTTTGTATGTCTTCCATTTTAAGATAATTGCTCCCACAGTTGATTTTTTCACACCAAGCTGCTCGCCTATTGTAGATTCACTCTTCCCAGTCTGGTGCAGATCTACAATTATTTTCCTGGTGTCCTTCGACAGCTCTTTGGTCTTGGCCATAGTGGAGTTTGGAGTCTGACTGTATGAGGCTGTGGACAGCTGTCTTTTATACAGATAACGAGTTCAAACAGGTTCCACTGATTGAGGTAACGAGTGCAGGACAGAAGAGCTTCTTAAAGAGGAAGTTACAGGTCTGTGAGAGCCAGAGATCTTCCGTGTTTAAAGTGACCAAATACTTATTTTCCACCCTAATTTACAAATAAATGATTTAAAATACCTACAATGTGAATTCCTGGATTGTTTTCCCCCACATTCTGTCTCTCACAATTGAAGTGTACCTATGATGAAAATTACAGACCTCTGTCATCCTTTTAAGTGGGAGAACTTGCACAATCGGTGGCTGACTAAATACTTTTCGCCATACTGTACCTGAAATATTAAAGCCTTGACTAAATCTGACTCGCAGCAAAAAAATAAAAAACCTCTGCATCTTTAGAGTATGTGACATGTCTGTCAAAACGCTGACGAATTGGATGGTTGACAAGGTTCATGAGAGAACAAGGAGATGTTTTTTTTAATTTGTCTGTGACCAGAAAACAATAGTCTTTTATAACTTTGCATTAATGACCTACTCAATGATTGTACTCACGTAAAGGAGACCTTCCATGTTCATTTTCCTTTCCACATGGATTCGTACACATGCACAGATGCAGGGAGTGCATGAATTCTAACGGCACCATTTTTACAGTACCCATGTGGTACTAAAGTTCAAGTTAAAGTACCACTGATAGTCACACACACACTAGGTGTGGTAAAAGTAACCTCTACAAATAAATCATCAAACACATGACCAAGCATGTCGCCAACTTGGTGAAACAATTTGAGTGTATCACAGCGGGTCTACACCATACTGAAGCAGAATGAGTCTAAGGCCAGCCAGAATGTTAAAATAATACCTAAACGGTGGACATTTATCAATGAAAATATTTAAAAGCTGATTTTTTTTTTTAACACCATTAAAACATAAATTTAAAAATCTTACCAAAATGTCGACCACAACATGGACTCTTTGCTTTGCAATTCAATAACTAATGACGCACCCCACAGAGCCGCCGGAAGTTCAAAGGAGATGTCTGATACAGTATGTCTATAAGATATGTCTGCCAACAAGGTGACTTTCATGGGTAATTGGGCTTGGGTCGCAAGCTAAGGTCTGATCATCCTGTAGCTGGCCGCCTCTGGAGAGGGTGTATAGTAGGGCTGTGGATCTTTGGGTGTCCCATGAGTCGATTCAATATCGATTCGATAATATATCGATTTTTTTTTATTCGATTCGATACGCGAATCAAAAACGATATTTTTCCGATTCAAAACGATTCTGTATTCATTCAATACACAGGATCTGTCAGGCTTAGACTTGGTCTTGGGTTTTTTCCCGAGGTGCGAAGCGAATGGAGTGGAAATGGCGTGAAGGTATGTACATATTTAATTTATTTACTCATGAACTAAAAACAAGAACAAACAAAAAGTGCTCTCAACGGAGGTACAAAACTTGGGCTATGAAAGAAAAGACTAGCACGAAGGCTATAAACTATAAACATGAAACAAAACACTTGTGCTATTGCATGAATGACAAAAACTTACGTGGACAAAATGAACAGCATAGCAAGGCATGAAGCAGATAATCGAGGTCGTGAAGGAGGTAATGTTGCCAGGCTGACTACCTGGTTACTGTGGCTTAAATAATGAACATGATAAGTGAAAACAGGTGTGAGACAAGACAGGTGAACTGATTGGTCGTCATGGTAACAAAACAGGGAGGGGAAAAAAAGGAACTTAGAGTCCAAAGGTCAAAAGCACCCGGTATTCCTAGGCAGTCCCCCATTCAAGTACTAACCAAGCCAGACCCTGCATAACTTTGAGAACAGATGAGATTGGGGATGCTCAGGGTAGTATGGCCAAACAAAACTCATGATCAGACATTACAGATGAAAACTAAATCAGTTGGCATGGTAACAAGACAAACAAGGAAATGCAAAACATAACTAAATGTCCAAAAAACTAAACATAGCATGACCAAAAAAAAACATGAACCATAGGCGTGACAGAGCTCCCCCATTAAGGACAGCTCCCAGATGTCCAAAAACAAAAAAAAAACAAAAATTGTGATCGAGAGTCATGGGATGGCGGGATAGTGACATGGCGGTGGGTCGCCAGACCACGTGTTCCTGCATCCACCGGGGCAGAGTCAGGTGGCGGCGACGCATAGAGGCCCACTGTACCTGACGAGGTGGGCGACCCAGGAACGGCCATATCCGTAGCCGACACCATTGGCGTGGCGGACGACCACGTAGTGGCCATATCCGTGGCCGACGAGGAGGTCGGCGCCCTTGGCGTGGCGGACGACCACGTAGTAGCCACATCTGTGGCCGACGAGGAGGCGCACGCGTCGTCATCGTGGCTGGCGGCAAAGCTTGGCGTGGAGCTTCAGGCGGCAGGTCTTGGCGTGGCGGGTCTTGGCTTGGAACTGCTACTGGCGGCACTGGAGCTTGGCGGCGTGTAGCTGGTAATGGCGGCGGTGTTGGAGCTTGGCGACGTGGATGTGATACTGGCGGCGGTGCTGGAGCTTGGCGTGGAGCTGCCGCGGGGGGCACTTGGCGTCGTGGAGCTGCCACTGGGGGCGCTTGGCGTCGTGGAGCTGCCGCGGGGCACTTGGCGTCGTGGAGCTGCCGCTGGGGGCACTTGGCGTCGTGGAGCTGCCGCTGGGGGCATTTGGCGTCGTGGAGCAGCCGCTGGGGGCAATTGGCGTCGTGGAGCAGCCGCATGGGGCACTTGGAGTCGTGGAGCAGCCCTTGGGGGCACTTGGCGTCGTGGAGCAGCCACTGGGGGAATTTGGCGTCGTGGAGCAGCCACTGGGGGCACTTGGCGTCGTGGAGCAGGCACAATTGTTAGAATAATTATGTATAAATTATCATCGTAACTATATGCTTAAGGGCCGTTACTATAAAGTATTGTCAATTCGTGTTGAAGCGGTTTTTCTGTATTTGTGCAGAGCTAGCAATCTGAGAGATTGCTTGCCTTTCTTTCCTATGAGTGTTCTGTCCAGATTCCGCATGCTGATTGCCAAGGCCAAACATTCTGTTCTGTGACCGAGAACAAGCACAGACTGGGCGATAGCACCAAGTGTCAACATATTTGCATTTTTGTATTATCATATCTTGTGTCGAGTCCATTCCCCCATTTCCCTCAGTCACAATAATATAATAGGGATTTCCCTAATAAATACAGGAGGCACGCGGGCTGTTCTTTAGAACGTTGTTTGGATCTGTAACTAGAGTACAGCCCAAAACACGTGTCTCCTCATGAGCTCTATTTAACCCTGTGTCTGCTTGGTTCCTTGGTTCTTGTCTGATTAATAGATGTCACCAGTGTTTGAACCTGACATCTTCTTGGTCCTTCGAGCCGGATCCCAACAAATCTGACGATTCCAGCCGGGTGAGTAAAATTTGAAGACCATGGCACCCACATCTCCCATTGAGGAGCTGATTTTCTTCACCCCGGGCTGGGATCGGAACGACTGACGGGAACCGAGGACAAGAGGAAGGAACCCAGATTTCAGTGAGTACATTTTGAATTACAAAGAGAAAAAGCGTGTAACTAAGGGTTGCGACGCATAGAAAAAGCGTGTAACTGAGGGTTACGACGCATGGGAAAAGTGTGTAACTAAGGGTTACGACACAGAAAAAGCGTGTGACTAAGGGTTACGACGCAAAAACAAACCCTGTAAATCCTAGGCTCTTAACAGGTGAAAAGGCCTAAGAATCAGAAAGACGGCAGAGTCCACAAAGAATGGAAATTCTTTAAGATTCAACATTGAAAATAAGCCAAATTAAAGACCTCGGAGTCCATGTAAAAACCGACAATTAATGAAAACTCGGTAAGATTCAACTTTGAAAATAAGCCAAATTAAGGACCTCGGAGTCCACGTAAAAATCGACAATTCTAAAACAGAAAAGGCCATAGAAGGACGACTGAGTCCTCGGGATCCGAAAATTCAAGTAGAAGGAGTGTGAAAGGTGTGAACATGAGAGTGTGTGGGAGTGATTGCCACTAGGCTATCATTCAATACTAAAGTTGTGAGTAAACCACTATCTTACAACAAGGACAAAAGTAATCATTAAAATTTCGGCTCTGTAGGGGACGACGGATTACTTCAAATTCTCAAAATGGGAAAGGGGACGAGTAAACCAAAGGTTAGTCCAAAAGACAAGTTAAAATGTAAAGACTGGAAAGCAAAATAAAAAACAAATCCAGACTTACTGAAATTTCTCAACCTCACAACATGAATTTACCGGTAGTAGGTGATATAGTAAACAACAATCAAGGTTATTCAGCATTACTAGGTCAGGAGACATCCAAATCTCCAAAGACTACACCAAAAGACAAAGAAAATGATCAGAGTGATCATAAGGTCATACTAAGTTAAAAGATTAAGAAAGACGCATGACATATGGTTTTGGATTGTTGTTGACCTTGTTGTATTTTATAAGACTAATTCGTTTTGAATTGATGTGTTGTTAAGGAGAGAAATAGAAGTATTAAATGTAAGTTTTATTGTGAGTAGTATGGAGAAAGAGAGATAAGTAAAAATAGATGAAGAATTGGGAAGAAATCAATATATATATAAATATATATGTATAAGATTAATTTAATGCAAAATGGAATAAACTCATGCGTACGACAGATAATGTGGGGATATTGAAATATAAAGAGTCATACATTTTTATTAGCTGAGGAAAGAAGAAGAGGAAAAAGAAAGGGCTAAGAGAGATGAATGTTAAAGTATAACATTTGAATTAGGAATATTGACTAGTGTTTATTAGGACAATAAATGCTGTAATTTTAAACATCATATGCAGGATTTGGACACATTTCACAGTGATTGATATCAGTAATGCATTCTTCTCGGTACCAATACATAAAGAAAGTAAATTTTTGTTTACATTTACTTATAAAGGGAAAAGATACACCTATACAAGACTCAAGGGTATGTGGAAAGTCCGACAATCTATTCACAAGCAATACATGCAAGCATGTCCAAATTTGACCCTCCAGGAGGAGGACAAAATGATATACGTAAATGTCATGTTATTAGCATCACCAAATAAGGAAACCTGTAGAAAAGATACATTAGCCTTATTAAATCATCTACATTGTAAAGGACACAAAGAAACAAAACAGAAGTCCATTTATGCAAAACAGAAGTAAAACATCTACGACATTCTCTGAACAAAGATGGACGCACTATTGTGGAAAGTAGAAAAAAAGCAGTACTACAAGTACAAAAACCACAAACAAGGAAACAAAGTATGTCATTTTTAGGCTCAACTAATTTCTGTATAAGTTGGATACCAAATTATGCTGAAATAGTAGCTCCATTAAGTAAATTAATGTATGAAAAAGATCTACAAATGTCAACACCTGTAGAGTGGAATTTAGAAGCTAAAGCAGCATTTTGTGAAATAAAAATAGAATAGGATGTGCGGTTGTTACAGCAACTGAAGTTTTGAAAGTTATATCAAATGACCATCAAATTACTCAATGCAAGCTGCACAACTAGTAGCACTAAAGCATGTAAATTAATAAAAGATCAAAATGCTACAATACACACAGATATTCTCTACAGTACATACATTTGCACAACACTGGCAAAATAGAGGAATGATTACGTTAACAGGAAAACCTGTAAACACATGGAGAACTATTAAAAGAATGATTAAAAGCGGTACAGTTACCAGCTAAAATAACAATGTGAAAATGTGCGGCACACACCAAAGGAACGGATGCAATATCACGTTTGCGAACAAAACAGCAAAACAAACAGCAGAAGAAGAAATTCAAGTTTTTAAACTACAAACTAGTGACATGAATAATGATATACTAAAAGGCATGCAACAACAAAGTACCCCTAAAGAAAAAGATGAATGGATAATAAATAAAAAAAAAAAAAAAAAAACGGAATAGAGAAGACATCTATGTATGTCCAGACAATAAACCAATCTTACCAGACATCTGTATAAGTGGGCCGCAGTATTGAGCCATGATTGTACTCATGCCTTAACAGGAGGGATGGTGACCCTTATACAGATTTACTATACTACCTACAGCTTTTATTCTTATTCCAAAAAATGTTTTTGTACATGACCTGTGTGAGGCCAATTCCCCAAACCACAACACCCGTTCCCAACATCTATGTATGGATTTTATTGAATTAAATAGGAGTGAAGAAAAACAGTATTGTCTGGTCATAGTGGATTGATTGATTGATTCAAACTTTTATTAGTAGATTGCACAGTTCGGTGCATATTCCGTACAATTGACCACTAAATGGTAACACCCGAATAAGTTTTTCAACTTGTCTAAGTCGGGGTCCACATTAGTCAATTCAGATGCATTTTCAAAGTGGGTAGAAATATTTTCTAAAGGAAAAGCAGATGCGCTAACAGTAGCAAAAGCATTATGCAAAGATATAATACTAAGATAGAGTATAACTAAATCTATCAAGTGACAATGGACCTCATTTTGTAAATCAATTAATCAAGAATAAGAAGCTATTTAACCAACAGGAATCAATATGTGAAGATGGGTGAAAATAGGTCAAGACGGCTAGAAATGTTTTGTTGTGTACCCCAGGGATCAATACTGGGACCAAGATTGTTTAATTTTTATACAAACAAAATTTGTGAAATTAAAAAAGGACTTGAAGTTAGTTTTATTTGCAGACAACACAACTGCTTTCTGTTCAGGAGAGAACATACAAATAATAGCAGAAGAAATTAATAAAAAAAAACAAAAAAAATGGTTTGATAAAAACAGACTCTTTGAACATCACTGGGGCACTTGGCATCGTGGAGCAGCCACTGGGGGAACTTGGTGTCGTGGAGCAGCCACTGGGGGAACTTGGTGTCGTGGAGCTGCCACTGGGGGCACTTGGCGTCGTGGAGCTGCCACTGGGGGCACTCGGCGTCGTGGAGCTGCCACTGGGGGCACTCGGTGTCGTGGAGCTGCCACTGGGGGCACTCGGCGTCGTGGAGCAGCCACTGGGGGCACTCGGTGTCGTGGAGCTGCCACTGGGGGCACTCGGCGTCGTGGAGCAGCCACTGGGGGCACTCGGCGTCGTGGAGCTGCCACTGGGGGCACTCGGCGTCGTGGAGCTGCCACTGGGGGCACTTGGCGTCGTGGAGCTGCCACTGGGGGCACTCGGCGTCGTGGAGCTGCCACTGGGGGCACTCGGTGTCGTGGAGCTGCCACTGGGGGCACTCGGCGTCGTGGGGCAGCCACTGGGGGCACTCGGCGTCGTGGAGCAGCCACTGGGGGAACTTGGTCTCGTGGAGCTGCCACTGGGGGCACTCGGCGTCGTGGGGCAGCCACTGGGGGCACTCGGCGTCGTGGAGCAGCCACTGGGGGAACTTGGTCTCGTGGAGCAGCCACTGGGGGCACTCGGCGTCGTGGAGCAGCCACTGGGGGCACTCGGCGTCGTGGAGCTGCCACTGGGGGCACTCGGCGTCGTGGAGCTGCCACTGGGGGCACTCGGCGTCGTGGAGCTGCCACTGGGGGCACTCGGCATCGTGGAGCTGCCACTGGGGGCACTCGGCGTCGTGGAGCTGCCACTGGGGGCACTCGGCGTCGTGGAGCTGCCACTGGAGGCACTCTGTGTCGTGGAGCTGCCACTGGGGTCACTCGGCGTCGTGGAACAGGCACCTGTACTAGCCGTGGACTTGGACGTGGACTTTGACGTGAACTAGTACTTGGTGCCGGACTTGAATGTGGAGTTGTCAGACCACAGAACAATTTTTCACTTTGCATCAGTCCATCTTAGAGGAGCTCGGGCCCAGCGGGTGTTGTTCATAAATGGCTTTGGCGATGTATCGACTAACTGTAGTTACTGTCAGTGGTTTTCTGAAGTGTTCCTGAGTGGTGATATCCTTTACACACTGATGTCGCTTTTTGATGCACTACCGCCTGAGAGATCAAAGTCACGGGCATTCAATCTCACGTGCAGTGATTTCTCCAGATTCTCTGAACTTTTTGAGGGTGTTACGGACCGTGGATGGTGAAATCCCTAAATTCCTTGAAATAGCTTGTTGAGAAATGTTCTTAAACTGTTCGAAAATTTGCTCACGCATTTGTTCACGAAGTGGTGACCCTCGCCCAATCCTTGTTTGTGAATGAGCACTTCATCGAAGCTGCTTTTATAGCCAATCATGGCACCCACCTGCTCCCAATTAGACTGTTCACCTGTGGTGTGTTCCAAATAAGTGTTTGATTGTTATTCCTCAACTTTCTCAATCTTTTTTGCCACTTGTGCCAACTTTTTGAAACATGTTGCAGGCATCAAATTCCAAATGAACTAATAATTGCAAAGTTTTCCAGTTTAAACGTTAAATATCTTGTCTTTGCAGTCTATTCAATTGAATATAGGTTGAAAAGGATTTGCCAGTCATTGTATTTGTGACAGACTCTTGCCGTCTTGCGAGTTACATGGACCACCAAGCACAGACATTCGCTCGCGGGTGTAGACTTCTTTATTTTTGTCAAATAAGACATGTCTTTTGCGGGTTGCTTTGCAGCCATCCGCGCTCTCACTGCTCACTCTTCCCTGTAGATTTTCAGCCGTCCACGTCGCTTCTGTCTGCCTCTTGCTGTCGCTCTCTTCCTCGTTGCATGCGCTGTTGTTTGTTCTCTCATATCTCCCTCTCGTTCCTTCCTTGTTTCTCCACCACTCTTCCCCACGTTCACAGCTGCCACTCCTTTTAACTGTGGGAGAGGATTCATTAATTGTATCCAGGTGCGCGATCCACGCGCCTCATCTCGCTTGTGGCGTCGCTCCCGGCACGCCCCACCTCGCCGCTCGCTTGCCATCTCTGCCTCCTCGCCGCCATCTTGTCGCCACTGTGTCGGACCGTCGGCTCCGCCTCTCCACAGTATTCTGTTTTATTTACGAGTTACACAATGTGCCAACTTCACTGGTTTTGGGGTTTGTAATAAATATAATTTGTTTGAGGCTCTTATTATGAGGTCTGTTGCTCCGGTACCGCTACGCTTGGCTGTTATCTATCCCCCTCATGGGCCTTATTCAGACTTTATCAGCAAATTTCCCGAGTTTGTTGCTGACCAAGTGACACATGCAGATAGTATAGTTATCATGACAGATTTCAATATTCATTTTCTGTTTGTGGCACTCCAGACTTTAATTGACAGTTGTCCTTACTGAAATAACACATGAAGCCGTGCATCGCAACGGTGATATGATTGACTTTGTCCCCGTCCGGGGTGTTATTGCATCTAACGCATTGGTAGTCCCGCACACCAAAGCAATGTCTTATCGCTACCTCAAAAAAATTGGAATTCCTAACACGTTGTCAATGTTCAGAATATAACCGATGCTTTACAACGACTCTCTCTGGCCGGTTGCTCTCAGGCCCCGTTCTCCAATTATCTGGCTCAATCTGTAGCCTCACTGATGACTTTAATGATGCTTTGAGCCACAGCATTTGCGTTAAAACTAAAAAAGGCCCTTAAGACACGTATTGTTTTATTCATTTTTATTTTGTAGGCTAAAAAAGTTACTATTTGTTGCAAGTTGATGTATATTTCTTATATAAAGGTGTACTTAAAACAATTTTAAAAACAAATTAGAGAAAAAAGGAGGGCGCACAAAATGTTTTCTTCTTAGTATGAAATGCATAATTAATCATGAAAAAAAATGCATTTATGACTTTTTAGGATAAATCTGTGTTTATATAAATTGCATTTGAAAAATCAAATCGTGGACCCAAACGCGTATAGCAGCTTATATAGGCAATAATTGTTTGACGAGTCAATTAATAAAATAAGTGGTTCTTGAACATGGTTCATAAACTTAAAAGTTTGTGTAGTGAAGCAGAGTTCTCCATAAGAAACATGCATAATTGGTTCAAACCTCGACAAAAGTCCCTACTTTAGTAAACAACTGCACACTTTGAAGACACTATAATGTATGTATACAGAAATACATACATACATACATACATTTTTTTTACCGCAAATTCCCTTCCGGGTTGCGGGGGCACTGGAGCCTATCTCAGCTACAATCAGGCGGATGGACACCCTGGACAAGTCGCCACCTCATCGCAGGGCCAACACAGATTGACAGACAACATTCACACTCACATTCACACACTAGGGCCAATTTAGTGTTGCCAATCAACCTATCCCCAGGTGCATTGTCTGTGGAAGTGGGAGGAAGCCGGAGTACCCGGAGGGAACCCACGCAGTCACGGCGAGAACATGCAAATTCCACACAGAAAGAGCCCGAGCCTGGGATTGAACCCCTGTTCCCCCATGCTGCCTGTAATATATATATATATATATATATATATATATATATATATGGAGTGACGCACGCCGATAATATGATTATAATGGGGGACTTTAATATCCATATGAATACCACATCAGACCCACCGTGCGTGGCGCTCCAGGCTATAATTGATAGCTGTGGTCTTACACAAATAATAAATGAACCCACGCATCGCAACGGTAATACAATAGACCTAGTGCTTGTCATAGGTATCACCGTTTCCAAAGCTATGACACTCCTGTATACTAAAATAATGTCCGATCATTACCTTATAAAATTCAAAGTTCAGACTCATGTTTGGCAAGCTAATAATAATAATAACTGCTATAGCAGCTGCAACATTAATGCTACCACAACGACAACCTTTGCTGGCCTACTGCCCTCGTTAATGGCACCATTCCCAAATTATGTGGGCTCTATTGATAACCTCACTAACAACTTTAACAACACCCTGCGCAAAACCATTGATAGTATAGCACCGCTGAAGTTAAAAAAAGGCTCCAAAAAGGCGTACGCCATGGTTTACAGAAGAAACTTGAGCTCAGGAATTATCATGTAGAAAGCTGGAACGCAAATGGCGCACGACTAAACATGAAGTGCACCATCAAGCATGGAGTGATAGTTTAATAACGCATGCTTACCTTAGTTAAAGCTAAATATTACTCAAATCTCATCCACCTAAATAAAAAAGATCCTAAATTTTTGTTTAGTACGGTAGCATCGCTAACCCAACAAGGGACTCCTTCCAGTAGCTCCACCCACTCAGCAGATGACTTTATGCAATTCTTCAATAAGAAAATTGAAGTGATTAGAAAGGAGATTAAAGACAATGCGTCCCAGCTACAACGGGGTTCTATTAACACTGATATGATGGTATATACGGCGGATACTGCCCTCCAAAATAGTTTCTCTCGTTTTGAGGAAATAACATTAGAAAAATTGTTACAACGTGTAAATGGAATGAAAGAAACAACATGTTTACTTGACCCACTTCCCGGGAAACTTATCAAGGAGCTCTTTGTATTATTAGTCCATCAGTGCTAAATATTATAAACTTATAACTTTCCTCTGGCACTGTTCCCCTAGCATTCAAAAAAGCGGTTATTCATCCTCTCCTTAAAAGACCTAACCCCGATCCTGACCTCATGGTAGAGTACCGACCGGTGTCTCACCTTCCCTTTATTTCAAAAATCCTCGAAAAAATTGTTGCACAGCAGCTAAATGAACACTTCGCGTCTAACAATCTATGTGAAACCTTCCAATCCGGTTTCAGGGCAAATCACTCTACGGAGACAGCCCTCACAAAAATGACTAATGATCTATTGCTAACGATGGATTCTGATGCGTTATCTATATTGCTGCTCCTCGATCTTAGCGCTGCTTTCGATACCGTCGATCACAATATTTTATTAGAGTGTATCGAACCACGACTTGGTATGTCAGACTTAGCCCTGTCTTGGTTTAACTCCTATCTTACTGACAGGATGCAGTGCGTCTCCCATAACAATGTGACCTCGGACTATGTTAAGGTGACGTGTGGAGTTCCCCAGGGTTAGGTCCTTGGCCCTGCACTCTTCAGTGTCTACATGCTGCCGCTAGGTGACATCATACGCAAATATGGTGTTAGCTTTCACTGTTATGCTGATGACACCCAACTCTACATGCCTCTAAAGCTGACCAACACGCCGGATTGTAGTCAGCTGGAGGCGTGTCTTATTGAAATCAAACAATGGATGTCCGCTAACTTTTTGCAACTCAACGCCAAAAAAACGAAAATGCTGATTATCGTTCCTGCTAGACACCGACCTCTATTTAATAATACAACTTTAACATTTGACAACCAAACAAATAAACAAGGCGGCTCGGTAAAGAATCTGGGTATTATCTTCGATCCAACTCTC
The DNA here is from genome assembly GCF_033978795.1 of Nerophis ophidion. NCBI lineage: Eukaryota > Metazoa > Chordata > Actinopteri > Syngnathiformes > Syngnathidae > Nerophis > Nerophis ophidion. The sequence continues at coordinate 51,664,722 of NC_084617.1, read as the reverse complement.
TCCTTTGAGTCACACATTAAAAGCGTTACTAAAACGGCCTTCTTTCATCTCCGTAATATCGCTAAAATTCGCTCCATTTTGTCCATTAGCGACGCTGAGATCATTATCCATGCGTTTGTTACGTCTCGCTTCGATTACTGTAATGTATTATTTTCGGGTCTCCCCATGTCTACCATTAAAAGATTACAGTTGGTACAAAATGCGGCTGCAAGACTTTTGACAAGAACAAGAAAGTTTGATCATATTACGCCTGTACTGGCTCACCTGCACTGGCTTCCTGTGCACTTAAGATGTGACTTTAAGGTTTAACTGCTTACGTATAAAACACTACACGGTCTAGCTCCAGCCTATCTTGCAGATTGTATTGTACCATATGTCCCAGCAAGAAATCTACGTTCAAAGGACTCCGGCTTATTAGTGATTCCCAGAGCCCAAAAAAGTCTGCGGGCACTAGAGCGTTTTCCGTCCAGGCTCCAGTATTCTGGAATGCCCTCCCGGTAACAGTTCGAGATGCTACGTCAGTAGAAGCATTTAAGTCTCACCTTAAAAATTATTTGCATTCTTTAGCCTTTAAATAGACTCCCTTTTTAGACCAGTTGATCTGCCGTTTCTTTTCTTTTTCTCTTTTGTCCCACTCTCCCTTGTGGAGGGGTTCCGGTCCGGTGGCCATGGATGAAGTACTGGCTGTCCAGAGTCGGGACCCAAGATGGACCACTCGTCCAGGGTCGGGACCCAGGATGGACCGCTCGCCTCTGTATCGGCTGGGGACATCCCTGCGCTGCTGATCCTCCTCCGCTTGGGATGGTTTCCTGTTGGCCCCACTGTGGACGGGACTCTCGCTACTGTGTTGGATCCACTTTGGACTGGACTCTCATGGTTGTGTTGGATCCACTATGGATTGAACTTTCACAGTATCATGTTAGACCCGCTCGACATCCATTGCTTTCGGTCCCCTATGCGATCCTCTCCAAGGTTTCCCATAGTCATCATTGTCACCGACGTCCCACTGGGTGTGAGTTTTCCTTGCTCTTATGTGGGCTCTACTGAGGATGTCGTTGTGGTTTGTGTTGAGGTTTGTGCAGCCCTTTGAGACACTAGTGATTTAGGGCTATATAAATAATAATTGATATATATATATATATATATATATATATATATATTTTTTTTTTTTTTTTTTTTTTTTTTTGGGCCACCTGCCTCTACTCACATATTAACTTAAAGTGCCATCCCACAGAATTGTCCAAAATGTTTTGGTATCCTGGAGCAATCAAAGTTCCTTTCACTGGAGCTAAAGGGCCAAGCCCAACTCCTGAAAAACAACCCCAGACCATAATTCCTCCTCCACCAAATCTTACACTCGGCCCAATGCAGTCCGAAACGTAGCGTTCTCCTGGAAACCTCCAAACCCAGACTCGTCGATCAGATTGCCAGATGGAAAAGCATGATTCATCACTCCAGAGCACGCGTCTCCACTGCTCTAGAGTCCAGTGGCGACGTGCTTTAGCACCACTGCATCCCACACTCTGGTGATGTATGGCTTACATGCAGCTGCTCAGCTATGGAAACCAGTGACGTGCGGTGAACTAAACACCAGGTGAGGCATACTCACTTTTTTTTCTTTTTTTTAACTTAAATTTGTATGTGCCGCTCTAGTCATTGTTGATTTAGGTTGCACATTAGAGTTACAGGGAAAAAAAGGGAGTTATTCGCTTTCATAAAAACCTTACCAAAATGATATTATGATATGATGAATGGGTCCAAAAAGTATTTAATACAGATGTTATTAAATAATTTTTGGTCCCATTTGCTTTTAACAAAGTAAATCAAGTATAGTGAGCGTATCTTGCCTTCCTGTAATTGTATCTGAAGCAGCAATAGCTATCCTTCATGAAAACATACTTTGTATAATGGCATTCGTACTGTCTTAAAGTACAGTTTAGAGAAGTATTTAATCTTGGACACAGTATATAATCCTCCATATTGGCAGAAACATTCATTTAATTAAATTTAATTCCAAGAAATTAAACAATATTTTGGCATCTGACAAAAAACACATACAAACGCTGGCTTACTCTAATAAAAATGCCATGTTTGTTATAAATACAGTTAAAAAAAACGAAAAGAAAAAATGCTGGCTTCCGCTGGAGAGTCCTGTGTCTGCTAGCTTGACTGCCCTCACTTCTCCCAGTGTGGCGAGTCAGAGTACTGCTGAGGCATTGAACTGCAAGTTGACAATGTATCGCCCCCTAGCTTGAGGCAGAGGTACAATATATATATATATATATATATATATATATATATATATATATATATATATATATATGAAAAATACTTGAATTTCAGTGTTCATTTATCTACACATATACACACACATAACACTCATCTATTCATTGTTAAGGGGTGAATTGTCCATCCTTATTCTATTCTCTGTCACTATTTTTCTAACCATGCTGAACACCCTCTCTGATGATGCATTGCAGTGGAGCACGCACAAAAGTGCTTTCATCAAATGCACTAAAGGCTGGTATCTTCCATCGCTCCCTAGCATGGCCCAAAACGTACAGTAGATGGCAGTATTGTCCTGTTTAAGAGTGTCACAACATTGCTGTTTACGACAGACGAAAACGTGACTGCTGTTTTTGTGTGTTATTACCGCGCTGGGAGTACGTTCATGAAACTGCCCAACAATAAACCCACACAAGAAACCAAGAACTGGCCCTCGATCCTTCTACAGTTATAACGTCATTGGGCAGGCTTACTGTTTATATTGTGGGAAAGCGGACGTGAAAACAGGCTGTCGACACGTCACTCAGGTCCGCATGGAGCTGGAGGGGGTGTGGCCTCCAGCTCCGCCTGAATTTCGGGAGATTTTAGGGAGAAAATTTGTCCAGGGAGGTTTTCGGGAGAGGCGCTGAATTTTGGGAGTCTCCCGGAGAATACGGGAGGGTTGGCAAGTATGCGCTCACATAGGGCTGGGCGATATATCAATATACTCGATATATGTCGGGTTTGTCTCTGTGTGATTTAGAAAATGACTATATCGTGATATTGGAGTATACGTTCTCAAACAGTTGCTTTTACAGTTATGATCAAAATTATTCAACCCCCACACAATTTTGGTGTTTTAGCAAGTTGGACATTTATTCCGTATTTTGTTTATAGTCATATCAAATAAAGATGTGTCAAATAGACAAATGCAACTTAAATTGTAACACTGTATTTTACAAAATACCAAAAAAAGACATTTTTCTTAATATTTCATTGTCAAAATGATTCAACCCCCTAGTTCCATGCATCTTTAGTACTTAGTAGAACACCCTTTGGCAGTAATTACATCCTTCAAACGTGATATATAACCGGACACAAGCTTCTTGCAACGATCTACAGGTATTTTAGCCCATCCCTCTTGGGCAAAGGCCTCCAGTTCATTCATATTCTTGGGCTTGCGTGCTGCAACTGCCTTCTTCAAGTCCCACCACAGGTTTTCTATAGGATTTAGGTCTGGCGACTGTGAAGGCCACTCCAGAGTCTTCCAGCCCTTCTTCTGCAACCACTCTGATGTTGATTTGGAGGTATGCTTGGGATCGTTGTCTTGTTGGAAGGTCCAACGTCTCCCAAGCCTCAGCTTCGTCACTGACTTCATGACATTTGCAGCTAATATATCCTGGTAGGAAATAGAATTCATAATGCCTTGAACGCGCTGGAGATTCCCGGTACCTGAGGCAGAGAAACAGCCCCAGAGCATGATTGACCCCCCACCATGCTTAGCAGTAGGCAAGGTGTTCTTCTCTTTGTAAGCTTCATTTTTTCTCCTCCAGAGATAACATTGATTCATAGGCCCAAAGAGTTCCAGTTTTGTCTCATCACTTCACAGAACAGTTTACCAAAACCTTTGGGGTTTGTCCAAATGATTTTTGGCATACTGGAGTCAATTTGTCTTGTGCCTGGTAGTCAGAAGTGGGGTGCGCCTGGGAGTTCTGGCATGAAGACCTTCATCTCGTAGTGCGCGCCTTATTGTCTGGGACGAAACCTGCGTTCCCCCCTCTGCAATGTCCTGTTGTTGTTCATCAGCTGTTACCCGGGGGTTTTTCACCACTGTACGCTTCAAATACCAGACAGTAGTTGCACACAGCATCCTCTTTCTACCACGCCCAGGTAGTGTTTCCACTGTGCCTTTAGCTTTAAACTTGCAAATTATGCTCCCAAATGTGTCTCTTGGAATGTGTAATGTCTTTGGTATTTTCTTATATCCATATCCTTTCTTATGAAGAAAAATTACCTCCTCTCTTGACTTCTTTGACCACTCCCTGGACTTCACCATGTTTCAAATACACCATTGACCACCTACAAGAAGCTGAGCTCACAGTCTTTTTCAGTCAGTTTAATTGTTGCTCGTTATGGTTCTAATCACATCTACAGGTGTTTTCAACACCTGATTAAAAAGACCTTATTCAAATTCTGTTCTTAAGAGTTATGATCTTCAAGGGGTTGAATAATTTTGTCAATGAGATATTAAGAGAAATGACACTGTTTGGTATGTTACAAAATGTAATGTTGTAATTTAAGTTGCCTTTGTCTATTTAATGCGTCTTTATTTGATATGACTATAAACAAAATATGGAATAAATGTCCAACTTAAAATACCAGAATTGTGTGGGGGTTGAATAATTTTGATCACAACTGTAGCTGCGAGCATTACACTACAGGCTCTTCCCACTCTTTCTTGTCTCTCCTTATCACAGACAGCAAGCGCACCTTCTTACATATATGACATACTGTCGCGCATGCAACGTCACACGCCCTCACAGAGCAGAGAGGTAGCAGAATGGGTAATGTTAGCTGTGATGCGAGTGGTAATACGAGAGAAAGAAGGTGCGAATCTGGTAACAAATGGAGGAAGAATTAATTCCCAAGAAAAACAGTAGGGGGTCCATCGTCTGGCGGTTGTTTGGCTTCAAGTGGGAATATGTCGAACAGACAACCGTAATCTGTCAAGTGTGGTGCAAAAGTGCTGCTACAAAGAGTAGCATTACTATTATTTTGTAGCATTATTTGAAAAGTCACATGTTAGAGAATGAAGAGGGCTTACTCCGCATTTCAACATCTCCGTTCGGTGCCACACCAACAAAATGCCGAGGCAAACATTTCCAGATCAACACCATATGAAAAAAACAGGTCAACAACAGAAGAAGTTAACGCAGTAACCTACCACATAGCGAAGGACGAACACTACCTGTATTTGATTTCCTATGATGCAGCTCATTTTTATTTGAGAGTTATTGAAATATCTTGTGACATCCTGCACAAAAGTGCACATTATTTGTTTCAAACTATTGTAGTGTCGTTCTGTACAAAAAGTGCACTTTAATTTAGTGTTGTTTTGATACGTCATCTTAGCGACATCATGCACAAAAGTGCACTTTATTTGTTTTAAACTATTGTAGTGTCGTTCTGTACAAAAATTGCAGTTTAATTTAGTGTTCTTTTGATATGTCATCTTAGTGACATCATGCACAAAAAGTGCACTAAAAGCTTGTTTTACAATGTCTGACAATCTTTCACTTTTGGTTTTGGAAATGACATGAATGTTTGTTCCACTGCTTAATAACTGTTTAATAAATACAGTTTTGGTCAATTGACTTAGTTGTGATTTCCCTCTCTGCATGAAAGTTTAAAATGATCATATATTAATGCAGTATGAACAAGAATGTTTTAATGTAGACACATAGAATCTTCATACTGCTGTGATTATATGCATCAAGTGTGTGGCGACTTGTCCAGGGTGTACCCCGCCTGAAATAGGTTTTCAGCACCCCCCACGACCTCAAAAGGGATAAGCGGTAGAAAATGGATTAATGGTAGACGCTATTTTTTTCCTACTCTTTGAAACCTGTGGCATATAAAACGTGCGGTTTATTAATAGATTTGTCTTCGCTAACGGCCTTAATGTTTTTTGTTCAACAAATAGTTTTCATTACACACAAGCAGAAACACTGAAAAGGTGTGTTATTGTTTGTGCTACAGCGCCATCTTTTGCTCGAGTTCGCTCACTTGAGGTACTGGGGGAGCAAATCTATAGTCCTTCCTTCTGTTTTGTGCTATAAACCGGAACTACAAGTGTCGTTCCGTCTTCCACGCACCTTCAGGAAGACTGAAGAACATTGAAGGTGGCAACACACCAATACTCCTTAAGGGGACCTAGAATTCCTAGGAACGGACCTGATCACGATTAATCTGTATTAATCGTCTTTTATTTCGCATGAGTAAAGAAACTGAAAGAAACCGTATTTTTGGGAATAACCATGGATGAGAAAATGAACTGTGAATAACATATTATAATGTACAACATAAGGTGGCAATAAATATTTTGATAATGAATAAAGTCAAATATGTTCTAGACCAAAGGGAATAAGCGGTTGAAAATGGATGGATGGATGTTCTAGACCAGGGGTCGGCAACCTTTACCACTCAAAGAGCCATTTTGACCCGTTTCACAAAATAAAGAAAATAATGGGAGCCACAAGACTCTTGAAATTTATAATGAAATAACACCGTATACAGAGTTTTTTTTGCTTTGTTCTATAAACCAGGGGTCTCAGACACGCGGCCCAGAATTAAATATGAATATTTGATGTTAGTGCGGCCAGTGAGTTTTATATGAATGCCCCTCATTAGCATCACGCATACAAATCCTCCCGATTTGTCCGTGAGACTCACGGGTTACAGAGTGACTATTCCGTCGGACGTCTGCTGAGTAATACCCAATCAACAAGAATAAGGGCGTGCTACGATGGCACTGTCTTTAGTGCCCTCCACAACTTTTATAAACAGCTTACCAGTCAGGTCACATGTTGTATTTGGCTTCTGCAGACACATATGCGACTGCAAGGCATTCTTGTTCAACAGCCATACAGGTCACACTGAGGGTGCCAGTTTAAACAACTTTAACACTGTTAGAAATATGCGTCAAACTGTGAACCCACACCAAACAAGAATGACAACCACATTTCGGAAAAGCATCCACACTGTAACACAGCATAAACACAAGATAACAAATACCCAGAATCCCATGCAACCATGACTCTCCCAGGGTACATTACACACCCCGCTACCAGAAACACCCCCACCCACCCCCGAACCCCTCCATTTCGGTTGAGGTGGGCGGGGTTGGGGTCGGGGTTTGGTGCTAGGTGGGGTGTATAATGTTGCCGGGGAGAGTCAGGGTTGCATGGAATTCATTTGTTATGTTGTGTTTATGTTGTGTTACAGTGCGGATGTTTTCCCGAAATGTGTTTGTCATTCTTGTTTGGTGTGGGTTCACTTTGTGTGGCATATTAGTAAGAGTGTGAAAATGGTTTATATTACAACCCTCAGTGTAACCTGTATGGCTGTTGAACAAGTATGCGTTGCAATCGCTTGAGGATTGTAACAGAGATCTCACACAATACGTGACCGGCCGGCACACACATGGTGTTGTGTAACAGTGGGCACAACTACATGTAACAGGAGATGTTATGGGTTTTCCCATCACGGCCCACCCTCAATTTTGCTATCCGAGTGAAAATCGCAGTATGCATACCTCAGACAAATTTAGGGAAAGGAACTGAGGTCAAAAGACTCCTGGTAAATACAGGAAGGTTGGCAAGTTTACAGCTGAGCCACACCAGAGTGATCAAAGAGCAGCATGCGGCTCCGGAACCGCGGGTTGCCAACCCCTGTTCTAGACCATATGTCTCTACTGCTTGCTAGTGTCACCATATCTGAGTTTTTGTACAGAAATATGGGGAAATAACTACAAAAGTACACTTCATTCTCTAACCCTGTTACAAAAAAGATCGGTTAAGATAATACATGATTTTGGATATAGAGAACATTAAAAAAAACATTTTTTGAATCAGAAACATTGAAATTCCATTATTTTGTGAATTTGCAAACATCTAAAGTTATGTACAAAGCAAACTATAACCTGCTACCCAAGAATGTACAACAACTCTTCTTAACTAAAGAGGAGAAACAAACTTAAAAAAAACTACTTAAAATATTTGTATGTACATACAACATCTCTTCCTTGCAATAGCTCGTTGAGAAATGCTGTTCTTAAACTGTTGGACAATTAGCTGACACATTTGTTCACAAAGTGGTGAACCTCGCCCCATCCTTGTTTGTGAATGACTGAGCACTCCATGGAAGCTGCTCTTCTAGCCAATCATGGCACCCACCTGTTCCCAATTAGCCTGTTCACCTGTGGTATGCTCCAAATAAGTGTTTGATTAGCATTCCTCAACTTTTGCCACTTGTGCCAGCTTTTCAAAACATGTTGCAGGCATCAAATTCCACATGCGCTAATATTTGCAAAAAATAAAGTTTTCCAGTTCGAACGTTAAATATCTTGTCTTTGCAGTCCATTCAATTGAATATAGGTTGAAAAGGCTTTGCCAATCATTGCATTGTGTTTTTATTTACGAGTTACACAACGTGCCAACTTCATGCAATGTCATGATCTGTTACCCAGGTCATGGTACTCATACATGTTTTTTTTTTTATTGTAAGTATGGTAAATTCTGAGAGTTGTGTGAGCTGAGATGTATCTTAATAATTGTAATGGTTTATTGTGTAACTCTTTGGTCCCCCTTGCAAAGGAGATAATGCATTTCAATGGGTTTTCCATCAATACATTTAAATTCAAATGATATAAACCACAGGGTTCAAAGATAGCGAAAAAAAATACAGCAGTTATAATACAACATCTGGTTTGCAACAAGACTGGATGAGTTCATCTAGTATTGTTGTTTACTTGATTTACTCATAATAAAGCATTTTCAGTTCTATGATATTTTGTCAAAGGATGGGGGATCTGAGGCCATTAATGTTAATGGAGACATCCCTACTGCAAAATATTCATTACAAACACAATTTTTCAGACGTTCTTCTTCAGATAGTTGTGTCTTTTTGCTCGCTATTTGCTTGGCCAGCAACCACTTGTGACGTCCGGCCTTCTTCCATGTTTTCAAGCGCGAGCCTCAGCCGCTCTTTCTCGTCGAGAATCTGCTCTTCTTGGTTTTTCCTTTCCTCCTCGAGCTTTTCCGCCTGCTCCGCCTTCTCCGCCTTCTCCTTTCTCTTCATTTTCCAGAAGAAGCCGAGATTTTTCTCGGGGTAGGCGACCTTGGCCAGCGGCAGCTTGAAGATCTTGTTGCTCTCCGTGGTGATGAGGAGGAACGTGAGTGCGGAGAGACAGAAGGGCCAGGTGCAGGCGGGCAGACCAAACTAGGAACACAAATAGGACTCTTAGCACCTCTTTGTTGTCAGCGGGGTTACAGTAATTAAATATGCATCGTAAAATGTACCGCGGACATGATGTTGGAGATGGCAGAGCCCAGGTATGCACAGAAGAACCCTGCAGGGCAGCAGGAGAGTGATTTGTGTTCAAATTCATAACATTTGCATATGTCGAAAGAAAAGTCTTACTCACCACAGGTAATTGCGAGCAAGTGCACCTGCCACGTGAGAGCATAGAACATTCCGCCGATGGCGATGCACGCGAGCACGCAGTTGTATCCCCACAGGCCAAAATAAATGTCGCCAAATGGAGCTGCCAAAGCCAGTCCTGCATGACAAATATGCAAATCGGGACAACTTAGTCACATATGGTTGCATGAATGATTAATTATTGTCCTAGGAGGATCCTGAGGTCTTCAGACCAGTTCCTGCTCGCTGTCTGAAAATCTAGCCAAAAGGAGATAGAGCCTTTTCAGTGGCAGGGCCCAGACTGTGGAACAACCTTCCACTTTCTGTTACAGGGGTGTCAATCTCATTTTGAATCAGGGGCCGCATGGAGAAAAATCTACTCCCAAGAAAAATCACGCCACGATAACTTAAAAATAAAGACAACTTCAGATTGTTTTCTTTGTTTAAAAAAAATATAACAAGCACATTCTGAAAATGTACAAATCATAATGGGTTTTTTTTTTTACACTTACATATTGCAGTTAATACCGTATTTTTCGGAGTATAAGTTGCACCCCCCGAAAATGCATACTAAAGAAGAAAAAAATACATTTATAAGTATTACTGGAGTATAAGGTGCATTTTTTGGGAAAATTGATTTGATAAAACCCAACACCAAGAATAGACATTTGAAAGGCAATTTAAAATAAATAAAAAATAGTGAACTACAGGCTGAAAAAGTGTACCTTATATGACGCATAAATTACCAACTGAGAAGGTGCCTTCTATGGTAACGTAACATATTATGGTAAGAGTCATTCAAATAACTATAACGTATAGAATATGCTATACGTTTACCAAACAATCTGTCACTCCTAATCGATAAATCCCATGAAATCTTATACGTCTAGTCTCTTACGTGAATGAGCTCAATAATATTATTTGATATTTTACGGTAATGTGTTAATAATTTCACACATAAGTCGCTCCTGAGTATTAGTCGCACCCCCAGCCAAACTATGAGAAAAACTGCGACTTATAGTCCAAAAAATACGGTAGTATTCTATCTTTATTTGTCGTTATTTATACTTTCTGAATAAATAAGGTGAAAATGTTCATCAGTCAGCTCCTTGCTGTTAATTTTCAATCTATCAAGACAAAAAAAATAATATCAAAATCAAATTACAGGATGTTATTTATGTTATTTGCTCATTTTCCTCGACTGATGTGGTAACATCATGTGGTTAATATTTTTTACATATGTATTTTCATCTACAAAGATACAAATAATTGCTATTGTAAAATCTAGTGGACACATTTAGAACAGCAGTTTCTTTCATTCAAAAATGGCAGCTCATTTTTACTTAGCAAACTCGTCCCACGAGCCGGATAAATCAATCAATCAATCAATCAATGTTTACTTATAAACCTGTTTGCGGGCCTGACCCGACTCTGCGGGCATTACTGTTGACACCCCTGATCTATTAGGTTCTCCCTGTCTCTGAGCCAATTTAAATCTAGGCTAAAAACATATGTTTACTCCCTGGCATTCAAATCCAGTTAGACAGGACATCTTGGTTGTTTTTATTTCTTGTTTTATCCTTTTAGTATTTTGGGTGATATATTCTGCACACGTATATTTTACTACTGTATTTTATTCATCCTTCCGTGTAACAATGTAAATGTGACTCTATGTGCCCCTTTTCTTATGTATGTACAGCACTTTGTCCAACTGGGGTTGTTTTTAAATGTGCTATAAAAATAAATAAACTGAACTGAACTGAACAAATGTTCTACTGACGCAATTCTTCTCAAATACTGGAGGGCATGGTGCAAAATGACTACCAAACAATCTCATTAGAGTTATTAATCCTGATTTCCTTGTTTTGATTTGAAAAAGAATCAGCACAAATTGTTTTATTATGTAGGTTAAAGTGTTTTCATATGTTGTGTTTATTGTTGCGGATCAAATCGAATTTAATAATATTCATTAAGTTTAATTATTTTTTAAGTTTTAAATGGTTCAAATTGGTCAAAACACTTATAATTTTAAAAAATTATACTTTTTTTTTATTTCGGGGAAATTGATGCACTTGAAATGGTGTCACTGTCACTGTTTTATATCCCACTATTTTAACTATTGTATTTATTAAACATCAAACGTTTTAATATCCCATTTTTTGTATTTTAATTTGTTTGAATTTGTTTTAATTTTTAATCAATCCAACAAAATAATACAATAATAATACAATTCCAATTCCAAAACCAAACCTGGCCCAATTATATTCAGAATAGCAATCAACAGAGCAATTGAAAGGACACACACGAGGAAAGATGAGATCACCTACCTAGGTTCCATTCTAGAGGCCAATCTTTCCTGTGATAAAATGGCAACCAAGGTAATCAAAAAGGTCAACCAAAGAACGAGATACCTCTACAGAATCTCCTCTCTGGTCAACAAAAGCACCTTGAAGATTCTAGCGGGAAATCTCATTCAACCCTTTTTCGATTACGCTTGCACTGCCTGGTACCCCAGCACCTCCAAAATCCTCAAATCTAGACTCCAAACATCCCAGAACAAGGTAGTCCGGTTACTTTTAGACCTCCACCCCAGATCACACCTCACTCCAACCCACTTCTCCAACGTGGGCTGGCTCAGGGTGGAGGACAGAGTAAAACAACATGCACTGAGCATAGTCTATAAAATCCGCTACACCTCCCTGATACCGAAGTACATTTCAAACTACTTCCTTAACGTAAACCATAACCACAACACCAGGGGGAGCTCCACAAACCACATTAAACCCAGATTCCGATTTAACAAAGGACGGCGTGGCGCAGTGGGTGCTGGTTGGCGCCTTGCATGGCAGCTCCCTCCATCAGTGTGTAAATGTGTGTGTGAATGGGTAAATGTGGAAGTAGTGTCAAAGCGCTTTGAGTACCTTGATGGTAGAAAAGCGCTATACAAATACAACCCATTTATTTATTTATTTATTAACTCATTCTCTACCTATGCCACATCAATGTGGAATGCACTCCCAACAGGTGTAAAAGTAAGTGCATCTCTATCCTCCTCCAAAACCGCTCTACAACAACACCTCCAGGCAACTTCAACCCTTTACTAATACCCTCCTCCATTCACATCCCATCTCCCCGGATTGTAAACAACTAAATGTAAATGATCAAATGTATTTCTAATGTAAATACTTGTTCTTATGCTATCTGAATTCATTATGATCTCTGCTCGCTGTACATATCCTACCAAGTAAGACATAGACTGTTTCAATGTCCATTTCTCTGTTGATGCAATTGTTGATGAGTGAAGTACTGATATCAACCAAAGCTCCTCATCCCACCCCGGATTGTAAACAACTAAATGTAAATGATCAAATGTATTTCTAATGTAAATACTTGTTCTTATGCTATCTGAATTCACTATGATCTCTGCTGGCTGTACATATCCTACTAAGTCACACCTACACTGTTTCAATGTCCATTTCTCTGTTGATGCAATTGTTGATGAGTGAAGTACTGATATCAACCAAAGCTCCTCATCCCACCCCGCTGGATTGTAAATGATGTAAATAATTCAATGTACATACTATGATGATTAACTTGTGATGTCTGTATTATGTTGATAGTATATATTTGTACCATGAATTGATTAACGTGGACCCCGACTTAAACAAGTTGAAGAACTATTCGGGTGTTACCATTTAGTGGTCAATTGTACACAACATGTACTAAACTGTGCAATCTACTAATAAAAGTTTCAATCAATCAATCAATCAACACAAACATGACACAAAACAATCCAAAAGTAGTCAAACAAAAATGTATAATACCAACCACAGTCTCAATATTAATAAGAATTCCAACATAGCAGTGATTAGAAATCCCTCATTTACATTATCATCACAGCCCTTTATAAAAGATAAAATAAAAACATATACAAAAATACAATAGTGTCACAGTGGCTTACACTTGCATCATATCTCATAAGCTTGACAACACACTGTGTCCAATATTTTCCACAAATATAAAATAAGTCATATTTAAGGTTCATTTAATAGTTAGTTGCTTTGTTAATTGGCGCTTTAATACATTTCTGGGTTTGTGCAATAGTTTAAATGATTATCCGATGCTGTTATTTTAAGGTTTGGTTTTATTCTGCAGTGTGTGTTTTTATTCCATGTAAGTCTTTCATACTAGTACTGATTTTAATTCAGAGCTGCTGTCAAATGATTGCCTTTTAACTAAGAAGTGCCTTGTGACTAAGTTAAGGTTAGTTAAACATTGGATGTTTAATTAATACAACAATTAAAATAGTGGGATGAAAAACAGTGACAAGTTAAAATGGTGCACAGTAAAACAATCCTTGCCCAGTGTCTGTTGTTCATCGACCTTTCCCCTAGTCCACCACACTATTCTTCAATTTGCATCAAAGATACAGTAGATGGATGTTAGTCAAAGCTCAGAAGTTTTAGTGTCCCACACGTTTCACTCACACCGCATTTTAAACCAGAAGCTGCCTGAGAGAGTATTCGCCCTCCCGCTCCGCCTTTTATCAGCGCAGCTGACCCTGAACCATTAATAAAGTTATTCTTTGTTGTACTGTAAGTTGATCTATATTTGTTTCTTTTTTCTTTAATGTTAATAAAGATACAATGTTATACAGACTTGTACTTATAACAATGTTATAGTCAAGTGATACTATATTTAGTGGGTGCGCCCTATGGTTCGAAAAATACGGTATGGGGATTTATTTCATGCCGATTTACTAGAGCCAAAAAAAGCTCAACCTGATATCAGGCTAACAACGGCAGTGCTGTGCTGACTGAATTAAACAGGAGAGTGATCAGCCCGACCACAATGAATGGGCTGCTGGGCACAAAATGGCTGCGCTACCAGGCATACAATGGGTGGATGAAAGATTCGTACTCTGAGACAAGGTTCGTACAAATAAACGTAATTGTGGTTTGTAACTGGAAAATGTGTACACTTAAACATTAAGAAGACCAAACCCACCTGAAACCATGCCGATGGTGGAACCTAGCACAGCGTGAGCACATGTTATAGGGGAAGAGATGAAGAGCGAGATGATGAAGAGGCCTCCTGTCCAGGGGTTGTCGCAGCCGTAGACCTGGCCTATTCCCACTGGCACGGACATGAAGAGCTGAGGACATGTCCCAAAAATGGTTCACAAGAGCAACTCGCCTTACCACACAACTACAAGACCGTACATCATTTCAAAATGAACACCAACCTTCGCCACGTCAATGTCCGCCCAGGTGATGTTGGGCAACTCCGAGCGGGGTTGGATGAGGACTTGGGGGAAGTGGTGGTTGTAGTGACCCGTGGCCACCATGTGGAGGCACACTAAGATGTTGAAGGGAAGCGTGAACACGGGGAGATCCCAGCGACTGTTAATGGATGCCAAGGCACTGGACAGAATCGGGCTAAAAGACGAAAATGCAAATGTACTATAGTCAATACACATCTGGATACACATGGGCTTTACATCAATAGCTTCTATACTCTTCTGGAAAGACATCCCGCTAAATGTTAGAGTGTGTCTATTCCGTTTAGTAAAATAGACTGTGTGGAGGGAGAGTGTGATCAGCGCGCTGCAGGAGCAAAGGCCACCGCCTCTGTCAATGGTGTTGAGGGCGGAGCACCATCGACCAGGGGCGGGGCATGTGACACACACATGCGAGACACAGCTGGCAGGTGATTAGATTTCACAGGAGGTACGTGTTAATCTAATCAGCTGTTGTCTTTAACAGTGAGCGGCCAGCGGAGGAGAGAGGTGGGAGAAACTGGAGAGACAGACACCTGAAAAGATTGCACTGAAAATATTGTTCTTGGCATCGCATGTTGATTAAAACTCTGTTAAACGGCATGCCTGGCTCCTGTGACGTGGTAAACATGGAACGGGTCGGGAAAGACTTCCACATCTGGCGCCCAACGTAAAAGGAAAAAAAAAAAGAAAGGCTGAAATGTAGTCACCGAGCCCTATAGAGGCGCTGGGACAGCTCCTGGCGGAGGTATCTATGGCAAACCACCGGCAGATGTAGGCAATGCAGGGCCAAATAGCACAGCAGAGCCAGATCCTGCGGGCGCTGACGAAAAGGACCGGCGCGGGGACACCCCCAGCAGTGAAGCCAACATTAACGACGGTGGGGATGCACAGAATGGCGGAGACGGAAGAGGCACAAAGTTTCATGGACATGTTTGAGGCGACAGCGAAAGCATGTGCATGGCTTGAGGAAGAGTGAGCGGTGCGACTGCTGCCACGACTAGCGGGACAGGCGCAGCAAGCGGCTCTCACCCTGCCACCATCGTCCTGGGTCAGCTACCGGGACATGAGAATGGCGGTATTTGAGTGGTTAGGGAACCTTGCAACTCGGACAGGAGAAGCGGCCGTTCGCCCTGGGCCAACAGCTGAGAGACGCGGCGACGAGATGGCTGCAACCCAGACAAGTAGAGGAGGTGATCGACCAGATCATTCTTGAACAATCCCTGGAGGCAATCCCGGCGCGGACCGGGCGATGGTGGATTCCTTGATGGGGGTGTCCATGATTCACCAAAACCTGGTTCGACCGGGCGATGGTGGATTCCTTGATGGGGGTGTCCATGTTTCACCAAAACCTGGTTCGACCCGGGGCATTGAAAAACGTCACACGGGCGTGGCTTGAATGTGTGCATGCGGACATTCACGAGTATCCTATGGTGCCGGTGGAAATTTTTTTCAAGGGGGAAGAGCATAATGTGAAGGTGGCCGTAAGTTCGCGCTTTATGCAGACCGTAAAAATTGGATGGGGTTTAACGGGTTAGTATAGCAGTGTGCTGGGGTGCGTTCATGACCGGTAAGGAAAGGGGATAGCCTCACTGTTCTCAGTGGCGACGCAAGGTTATCCGACGGTGCCGGTGTGAGGGGGAAGGGGGGTTGGCGGGAACTTTGCAAGAGGTCTCCCCGGTTCCCCAATGGCGCCCCATTTCCGATTTTCCACTCGAGCAGTCTCGAGATGACACTCTGCACGCGACCTGGGACCAAGTGATTTCAAATGATGGGCAGCAGGTTCGCCCGGGAATAGCACGTTTTTTTTCCCACTTTGCATTGATTAGGGACAAATTATACAGAGTGAGTCATCACACTTAGACAGGAGAAGAAATCAGCAAATTGTTGGTGCGAATAAACCGTCGGGAAATTATTTTCCAGGCGACGCATTTTAACCCGATGGCCGGTCACATGGGTTATGATAATACACTCAATCGGATAATGGTCCGGATCTATTGGCCAGGCATTCAGACAGACGTGAGCTGCTGGTGCGCAGCTTGCCCGGACTGTCAACTAGTCAACCCCGCCGCCACCCAGAGGGCACCTTTGTGGCCATTACAACTCATAAAAGTCCCGTTTGAGCGAATTGGCATGGACCTCGTCGGACCATTTCACCCGAGCACCCAGGGATATCGCTTTGCGCTAGTCTTGGTGGATTACGCAACGCGCTATCCCGAAGCAGTACCGCTGCGCTCCATCTCTGCAAAGAGTGTCGCGCAGGCACTGTTTTAAGTTGGAATCCCAAAAGAGATTCTAACTGACCAGGGCACGTCCTTTATGTCATGCACGTTAAAGGATCTGTATGGATTATTGGGGATCAAATCTATTCGGACCAGCGTTTACCATCCACAAACTGATGGGTTGGTAGAGCTGATGATTTGAACCTTGTAATTCATGATCTGGAAGTTCATACACGAAGACAACCCAAATTAGCAAACATTGTTGGATCCCCTGTTATTTGCAGTGCGGGGTTTTCCCCATTTGAACTATTGTTTGGCAGGAAGCCACTAGGTCCAGGGTGCTGGACCTAGTTAAAGAAAGCTGGGAGGAAGGTCCAAACCCCAGTAAAAACGAAATTCAATACATCATGGACTTGAGAGCAAAACTCCACACATTGGGGCACATGCCACATGAGAATTTACTCCGAGCCCAAGAATGTCAGCAGCCCCTGTATAACAAGTGGACGCTACTCAGACAATTTTCACCGGGACAGAAATTACTTGTATCACTCCCAACATCCAGCTCCAAATTACTCGCCAAGTGGCAAAGACCCTTTGTAATCACACGACGAGTAGGTGATGTGGATTACGAGGTCAGGCAGTCTGACCAGATTGTTTCATTCATTTTTATTTTGTAGGTTGAGAAAGTTACTATTTCAGAATCAGACATACTTTATGAATCCTTGAGTGGAAATTAAAATTGTATTTGTTGTAAGTTGATGTACATTTCTTATTCCATCCAGCCATCCATCCATCTTCATCCGCTTATCAGAGGTCGGGTCGCGGGGGCAGCAGCCCAAGCAGGGAAGCCCAGACTTCCCTCTCCCCAGCCACTTCGTCTAGCTCTTCCCGGGGGATCCCGAGGTGTTCCCAGGCCAGCCGGGAGACATAGTCTTCCCAACGTGTCCTGGGTCTTCCCCGTGGCCTCCTACCGGTTGGACGTGCCCTAAACACCTCTCTCGGGAGGCGTTCGGGTGGCATCCTGACCAGATGCCCGAACCACCTCATCTGGCTCCTCTCGATGTGGAGGAGCAGCGGCTTTACTTTGAGTTCCTCCCGGATGACAGAGCTTCTCACCCTATCTCTAAGGGAGAGCCCCGCCACACGGCGGAGGAAACTCATTTCGGCCGCTTGTACCCGTGATCTTATCCTTTCGGTCATGACCCAAAGCTCATGACCATAGGTGAGGGTGGGAACGTAGATCGACCGGTAAATTGAGAGCTTTGGCTTCCGGCTCAGCTCCTTCTTCACCACAACGGATCGGTACAACGTCCGCATTACTGAAGACGCCGCACCAATCCGCCTGTCGATCTCACGATCCACTCTTCCCCCACTCGTGAACAAGACTCCTAGGTACTTGAACTCCATTTCTTATTTTGTTGTTTTATTTAAAGTTAATTTATTGTTTTAATTCAATTTAATAAGCATAAAATCTTATGCAAAAGTGTACTTAAAGCAATTTTAAAGACAAATTAGAGAGAAAAGGGGGGCGCACAAAATGTTTTCTTCTCGGTTTGAAATGCATAATTATTCATGAAAAAATTGCATTTATGACATTTCAGGATAAATCTGTGTTTATAGAAATCCATCCATCCATCCATTTTCTACCGCTTATTCCCTTTCGGGGTCGCGGGGGGCGCTGGCGCCTATCTCAGCTACAATCGGGCGGAAGGCAGGGTACACCCTGGACAAGTCGCCACCTCATCGCAGGGCCAACACAGATAGACAGACAACATTCACACTCACATTCACACACTAGGGCCAATTCAGTGTTGCCAATCAACCTATCCCCAGGTGCATGTCTTTGGAAGTGGGAGGAAGCCGGAGTACCCGGAGGGAACCCACGCATTCACGGGGAGAACATGCAAACTCCACACAGAAAGATCCCGAGCCTGGATTTGAACCCAGGACTGCAGGACCTTCGTAAATCGTATTTGAAAAATCAAATCGTGGACCCAAACGCGTAAAGCAGTTTATATAAACAATAATTGTTGGACGAGTCGACTAATCAAAAAAACAATGGCTGACAAATAACATAAGTGCAACTTCGATTTACGTGCTTAATTTGTTCTTGAACATGGTTCATAAACTGATAAATTCGTGTAGTGAAGCACTGTTCTCCATAAGAAACATGAATAATTGGTTATAACCTCGACAAAAGTCCCTATTTTAGTAAACAACTGCACACTTTGAAGACACTTTAATGCATGTATATAGTGATATATACATCCATCCATTCATTTTCTACCGCTAATTCCTTTCAGGGTTGCGGGGGGCGCTGGAGCCTATCTCAGCTACAATCAGGCGGAAGGCGGGGTACACCCTGGACAAGTCGCCACTTCATCCCAGGACCAGCACAGATAGCCAGACAACATTCACACCCTAGGGCCAATTTAGTGTTGCCAATCAACCTATCCCCAGGTGCATCTTTTTGGAGGTGGAAGGAAGCCGGAGTACCCGGAGGGAACCCACGCAGTCGCGGGGAAAACATGCAAACTCTACACAGAAAGATCCCGAGCCTGGGATTGAACCCAGGACTACTCAGAACCTTCGTATTGTGAAGCAGACGCACTAACCCCTCTCCCACCATAATATATATATATTGCCAAAAGTATTTGGGAACCTGCCCTTACTCACATATTAACTTGAAGAGCCATCCCATGGAGTTGTCCAAAATGTTTTGGTATACTGAAGCATTCAAAGTTCCTTTCACTGGAGCTAAGGGGCCAAGCCCAACTCCTGAAAAACAACCCCACACCACAATTCCTCCTCCACCAAATTTCATACTTGGCACAATGCAGTCCGAAATGTTGCGTTCTCCTGGCAACCTCCAAACCCAGACTCGTCCATCAGATTGCCAAATGGAAAAGCGTGATTTATCACTCTAGAGAACGCGTCTCCACTGCTCTAGAGTCCAGTCGCGATGTGCGTTACGTCACGTCATCCCACGCTTTGCGTATTTCCTTGGTGATGTATGGCTTACATGCAGCTGCTCGGCCATGGAAACCCATTCCATGAAGCTCTCTGCGTACTGTCGTGGGCTAATTGGAAGGTCACATGAAGTTTGGAGCAACTGACGGTGCAGAAAGTCTTTGCACTATGCGCTTTAGTATCTGCTGACCCCTCTCTGGCAGTACCACTTGGTGGCTGATTTTCTGTTGTCACATACACAGTGGCCTAGTGGTTAGAGGGTCCGCCCAGAGATCGGTAAGTTGTGAGTTCAAACCCCGGCCGAGTCATACCAAAGACTATAAAAATGGGACTCATTACCTCCCTGCTTGGCACTCAGCATCAAGGGTTGCAATTGGGGGTTAAATCACCAAAAGGCTTCCCGGGCGCGGCACCGCTGCTCCCCACTGCTCCCCTCACCTCCCAGGGGGTGATCAAGGGTGATGGGTCAAATGCAGAGAATAATTTCACCACACCAAGAGTGTGTGTGACAATCATTGGTACTTCAACTTAAACTCTTCACTTTTCTTATAATAAAGTTGACTTTGGAATATTTAGGAAACAAAGCACCTTAATTCCTTGAACCAAAGGGACCGCAAGCCACAGGCTAAATAGCTAAAATGCAAGCTCAAAGTGGTTGTTTGGCGACCCAAAGCTATAAAGCAAGACTGTGAGAGTTTGGACACATTTAAAGTGTTTCTCATCACCCAAAGGGATCTCTAAGACAGGCTGACATAGCTCTGACGGGCGGTAAGGTAAGTCCATTTTGGAAATAAACAATATGTGCTGCTCACCGTTAAAACTCTTGGCGGAATGACACGTAGGGGGGCCCTGCCTCTTTAAAATGGCCGTTCCTGCGTGCCGAGGAAGGGATGCCATCAACATAGCAGCCCCCGATGGCTTCAAGCAACATTGTGACAGTTTGACCCCACACTGTCACTGTTTGACCTTTGGCTTCCTCTCAAACCATGCACATTTTTTTTAGTCAGTGGAAAGCATGCTCAACAAACAAATTGTAAGCTGTTACTGACCATGGCTCTCCATGTCTAGCTAAAAGAGTCAGGGTGGGGCTGTTGTCTTTATGTAGGTGAGCACACCTGCTTGGACTAATTAGGCCTAATTTGGGCCAAACCATGATTGTCAGGAGCTGGGTGTTGCAGAGGGACACTGGACATTTGAAAGTCGTGTTGTCTAAACCTGAATACACTGTGGACAAAAGTGACTGCTTTAAAAATGCAAAAGTACTATGTGAATACGTTTTAGATATCTGATGGTTATTTATGGTTAAATTTACAAAATAACTGTTTTCTTAATTTCCCCTGTCAAATTGGTCCCAGCTAGTGGGCGGGCTTATGGGTTATTTAAGTGGGGAAAATGCCAGTTTTCTGCCAGTGTGCTGCCTGTCACTGCCAGAGGAAGTTCTCTGTCCTGACCAAGAGTTTTGGTCTTCATACATCAAACAACTACTGAGGTGATTATTTTGATGATGAGATTATGTTGTGATGTAACCGGTTAAATGAGTTTTGTTGATTGCTAATTTATTTTGCTAAATCTGTTTTGTCATTTAATTCTTTACTTTGATATATTTGATGTTTGACCTTTTGATTGTAAATATATGTATTTTGATATAATGGAGGATTTATATTTTGATTATTTTTAATATGCTTATTTTGATTAATTATATATAGGCCTATTTAAAGCACGCAACTTTGAAATATATTTAGAATATAAATGTATTAATATATAATACATGATACTAATAGTGCCTTTATTTATTACTGTTACAGATTGTTGGTGCTTTGTCTTCCTGTTTTGTTCACCTCTTGACACTTTTTGGGATTTAAATGTTTGTAAACTGTTGCCAACTGTGTGACTTGCCATCCTTGATTTGAAGTCTGGTTTGCAAAGGTTACATTACCTTAACCCGAGGAGGGTTGTGACAAACATGCAAAATAAATGAATGATTGAGGCGTTCGTACAACGAGACATTATCCGCACAGAGAAACATATTTGGCGCGATGCAAACGTTCGTGAACCAAAAAGGTCGCATATAGATGCGTTCGTAAATCAAGGTTCCACTGTAATCGTTACATTTTGTCAGCAATGGCAAAAAGCTGACATGCAGACTGTTTGTTGCTGGCATATCCACGTGAGTTGGTTAAACTCTGTTTCAATGGCAATATGGCCCATTGTAATCAGCATCATGGTGGAAAAACAAAAAGGGACACCCCTGATGTGCGAGGACACACAGTCATGCTCAAAACAGCTCCTATGAATTGCAAACCTAGTCTACAAGGATCTAAAGTTGTCCTGAATTAACTTTAAACTGCAAACATTCCTGAAAGTTAGAAAAATGTTGAATTTTAAAATGCTTGATTCATTAGATCACAGGTGTCAAACTCAAGGCCCGAGGGCCAGATCTGACCCTCGACATCATTTAATCTGGCCCACAAACACCCTGGATATAATAATAAAGTACTTCATATGTTCTCACTAAATTGATTTTCTTTCTCTTTGACAGAACAAATATTTGTACTGCTTAAAATTGCAAATAATTCAGTATGTTATGATACTTTCCAAACATATTTTTGTCTAAATAAAAATAGAGACAAATGCTTCACAGCAAAATACCCATTAAATTTATAAAAATGACAATACATTTTACGTTGTTCTATACAGCATATTAATGTAAATTGGAAAAAAATACTATTTTCGCGTTAAAAAATTCTGTTGACTGAGCTGCAAGTTTTTGACTGTAAAATCTTTGGTTGTTTTTAACGATGTATTACTGTAAATGGAAAGATGGTACATTTATTTTTATGTTAAAAAAATGTACTGTTTTTCCATTCACAATAAAATATTGTAAAATCCAATGTCAGTTCAACACAAACATTCTGGCAACGAAGCTGCCGAAAAAAAAAGTGGTACTGATTTTACCGTAAAATATTTTTATAAATTTAAAAACACCATTGTGAGAGGCGGGGCGTGGTCCCGCCTCTCACAATAGTGAGAGGCGGGAAGAGTTAAAAACCATGCTGGAACTGGGGGTGATAGAAGAATCCCACAGCGCGTGGTGTAGCCCAATCGTTCTGGTGGGAAAGAAGGATGGCTCCGTACGCTTCTGTGTGGATTACCGCAAGGTGAATGAGGTGTCACGTTTTGACGCGTACCCAATGCCACGGGTCGACCAGCTCCTGGATCGGCTAAGCACTGCTCGCTTTTTCACCACACTGGATTTAACCAAGGGCTACTGGCAGATTCCCTTATCACCAGAGTCCAAGGAAAAAACGGCCTTCTCCACTCCGAAAGGTTTATACCAGTTCGTGACACTGCCGTTTGGTTTGTTCGGCGCCCCACGCCACGTTCCAGCGTCTCATGGACCGGGTGCTGCGCCCCCACGCGGCATACGCGGCCGCGTATTTGGATGACGTCATGATCCAAAGTAGCGGCTGGGAACAGCAAATGCAGCGGGTGGGGGGCGGTGCTCGAGTACCTAAGGCGGGCGGGGCTCACCACCAACCCGGCAAAGTGTGCGGTTGGCCGGAGGGAGGTACAGTACCTGGGGTACCACTTGGGGGGGGGCAGGTGCACCCACAAGTAGACAAAACAGCTGCGATTGCGGCCTGTCCACCCCCCAAGACAAAAAAGGAGGTGAGGCAGTTTTTGGGCCTGGCGGGATATTACCGCCGCTTCATTCCACGGTTCGCGGACATGACCAGCCCACTAACTGACCTCACCCGAAAGGGTGCCCCAGAGCTGGTCCAGTGGACGGAGCAGTGCCAGCGGGCGTTCGAGCAGGTAAAAACAGCACTCTGCGAGAAACCGGTACTGTGTATGCCTGACTTCACCATCCCCTTTTGTCTGCAGGCGGACGCATCGGGCAGGGGACTGGGGTGGTGTTGTCCCAGCGGGTGGGGGGCGTCGACCGCCCCATTTTGTACATCAGCCGGAAACTCTCAGACCGGGAGGCGAGGTACAGTACGGTAGAGAGGGAGTGCCTCGCCAGCCGATGGGCGGTCGGGCCCCTCCGCTACTACCTGCTGGGGCGCGCCTTCAGTCTCTGTTCGGACCACAAACCGCTTCAATGGCTCCACTGGATGAAGGATGCCAATGCACGGATCACCCGGTGGTACCTCGCATTACAGCCATACAGCCACAGGTCGGGCGCGCAGATGGCCGTGGCGGGCTCCCTCTCTCGCCCTCCTGGGGTGTGGGGGGGGGGGGGTCGGCGCGGCCGGACGGGTGCCCGGACTGAAACTGACGGTGGAGGTCTGTGAGAGGCGGGCCGTGGTCACACGCCGCCTGTCAACGGGGCATGCACAGGAGCCGTGAACAGTCATTAAAAGAATTGTCAACTGGAAGATCTGCTCTGATTCTTCGGTCCTGAAGAACCCCGCGACACAAACTTGTCACATTGGCGCCCAACCAAGCAAGGACCGAGGAAAGATGACGACCACAACCCCTGGGGCGCGCCTTCAGTCTCTGTTCGGACCACAAACCGCTCCAATGGCTCCACCGGATGAAGGATGCCAACGCACGGATCACCCGGTGGTACCTCGCATTACAGCCATACAACTTCCGGGTGGTCCACAGGCCGGGCGCACAGATGGCCGTGGCGGACTTCCTCTCTCGCCCTCCTGGGGGGTGTGGGTGTGTGGGGGGAAGTCAGCGCCGCCGGACGGGTGCCCGGCCTGAAACTGACGGTGGAGACATGTGAGAGGCGGGGCGTGGTCAGATCTGCTCTGATTCTTCGGTCCTGAAGAACCCCGCGACACAAACTTGTCGCAACTATATTTTCAGTAAAATTTTTACCGTAAAATCCACAGTCTACTTAAAACAATTCATACAATTTAATAATGGGATCCAGATGGAAATTCATATATTATTTGCTGTTACAAGCGTAACTCTGATGGCGGCCATAACTGCGGTGTGGCCCTCAATAAAAACGAGTTTGATATCCTTGCTTTAGGTGATGTCAAAACACTTCCATTTAACTGTTTTTCTCTTCCCTACCACATCATGGACATGAAGACGTTGGGTAGCAGGAGCCACCAGTACCAGTTTCCTGCATTGGAGAAGACAGCCATCAACAAGCCCACCAAGATTCCATTGTATCCATACAGTCCTGCAGCTATGGCACCCCTACATGAATGTATAACGCATGATTATTAGGTAAAGATGTACAGCTACTTAAAAGTGTTCATCTTATGAGATAACATCTACGCTCCAACCTGCTCTGTCGCAGAATGAGGGCCGAGACGGTGGCGAAGAGAGTCCCCACAAAGCCGTTGAGTGCCCACCAGTAGTTCTGCAGTATGAGGCCGGCAAAAATAATGAGGCCACTCAGGGGGTTGTTGACAAACATAACCTGGGCAGCTCCGCGCAGAACCCAGTCCAGTAATTGGAGCAAGAAAAACTGTTCTGGGAAGACAATAAAGAAGACAAAAAAAAGTATTTTACAGTAACATTTTGAGGGGAACTGGCCCCAGCATGCTGTACATAAAACCATTACCACAAAGAATTCAATTAAGTGATAAAACAAATGAATGTTCAAATTGTTTCTACGTAGCACATTTAAAGCAAAGTGATGTACAAAAGTAAACTTTATGACATGAATGCATGACTAAAATTGTCACACAGCCTGCTCGCCTCTGGACACGCTCGCGGGAGTTCCTCTCCTGCTCCTCACTCAATCAACGATCAACACACCTGCCGCTGATGAGAGCTCAACGTCCTTCATAAGCCAGTGGATCCTGCGTTCCAGTCCCAGAACGTAACTACTTGTCTCGCACAGTAAGCCCTACACATCTCTAGCTCTCCTCGCCTATGTGCTTCCTTACTCTCTGTGTTTCCCCTCTGTGCTCATCATCTAGTGTCCTGTGTCGTCACCCTGTAGGTCCTCTTCGTTCCCTGGATTTCGAGCTGTGTGTCTCGTCTCCCCGGATTCTCTCCTGTTTTCCTGCTGCCTTCCTGGATTTGAACCTCTTGCCTAGACACGGACTCTGACGCCTCGCTCCTGCCCTTGCTTGCCCAAGGACCTCCGAACCTGCCTTGCTCCTTCTGAACTTCCGCCCCTTCCTCAACACGCACTTTAAACAGCTCCCGGTAACACTCGACATATAATCGCTTCGCAAAGTCACACCGCACGTATTTGGATTATTGCACACGTCATTCTATTATTTTAATAAACACGCCTAAGGCTCAGCGATGTGCCGTCTCCTTCTCCACCGCACATAACAAAAATATAGAAAATGAAAAAATAACCTTAGGGAAAAAAATTAGGGTTAAAACATTTGTATTAGGTACAACACTTAAAACCTTTATCACATCAGTATGTGGAATTAAATGATGGAATGAACCAAGCAAAGAAGTCAACGTACTAATATGATAGTTTGTGTTTATTAACGTGGTCATGTTCTGTTCTTTTTTCTACGTTTAAAACACTTTCCTGTGGTCTACATAACAATGACGGTTCTTTAGTCAAAAGTTTGTATTATGGTTTACAGACCATCTTCAAATTGCTTTCTGATCATCTTTTCTGAACGCGCCTGTGGGTGGGCGTGGCCTGCGGACCTGCCGCGAAGCGGGTGTGCCAGGGCCGGCTTCGAGATCAGCGGCAGGTGCGTAGATAACACAGCTGAGAGTGTTTGTCTGAAGGCAGCAGTCGGTAAGGGGAAGTTGATGGTGGAGAGTGAGCATGAGCGAGAGCGGGTGAAGGAGTTGATATGGCTGAAATGGATAAAAAGGACAACTTTTCGAAAAAATAAAAGACTGTTCAAAAACCCTGAATACAGCTGTCATGTCCGTAGTTGGTGGTCCAAAAAACCCGGAAGCAAGAGACTTCCACACCGCCGTTTTGTGGGCGGTCTTCTTTACAAAAGCCGTCCTCGAGGCCGAGGCCCCTTCGACTGCGTCTCCACCCCGTCAGCCATGTTGTTTTTAGTGCGTCCATAGGGAGTCTACTGACAGATTTAAGTTAAAACTTTACGCTACTTTGTTGTAGAAATAGCAACAGCGGAGGATGCATGCGTATGTACGAGTCAGTCTGCTCCACGACAAGAGGACGGAGTAAAATACGAAACTTATAGACTACAGCTTTGGATTACAATTGGATAAAAATGGCTCTTTGGATAAACATCTACCATTTAAAGAAAAAACAGCTGATGTAACCAAGACAAAATAAGCCACTAAAGACTCAAATTCCAAACGGCTCTATGGTTTGATTATATATTTTCTGGACTTATGGGGGTATCAAATATACAAAAACAAGTACCAGCAGGCAGTGATGGGCATTAACAAGCTAGATGTAGCAAAGCTATGTAGCTTGATTACATTTCCTAGTAGCTTGGCGG
This sequence comes from Nerophis ophidion, assembly GCF_033978795.1. Lineage (NCBI taxonomy): Eukaryota > Metazoa > Chordata > Actinopteri > Syngnathiformes > Syngnathidae > Nerophis > Nerophis ophidion. The sequence goes on along the minus strand of NC_084617.1, from coordinate 51,637,417 downwards.
TAGCTTCACTGATTTTTAACAAAATATTTACCTATTTTTAAACCCGTGGAGCGAGGTAGCTTACATAAAAGCTGCAAAGAGAGGAAAAGGACTGTGAATCCAGGCTGGAGAAAAAATACAATGACTTGAATGAATGACAACATCCATACATATGGACAACAATCAATGATTATTTGTTGGTGTTCGTATGATGAGTCACAATTGGCTAAGGCTAGAGCAAAACGTTATGAACTGGCTAATCAAAGGCAAGACAAGGCGAGGGACTCGGACACAGAGAGACGCTTTAAGCTAAAGATAAAAAAATAAAAAAAACACGAATGTATACACTTAGAGAAAACAATGGCCAATGGTCCACTACTAACGGAATTGTGAAGTATGCGGACGACACGACAGTGGTGGGCCTCATCCGTGACAACAATGACATGGACTACAGGGAGGAGGTGAAACATCTGGTTGACTGGTGCAGAACCAACAACCTGGTCCTGAATGTCAACAAGACCAAGGAGATCATCGTTGACTTCAGGAAGTACCAGTCCAGCCACGCTCCACTCTAAATCAACGGCACAGCGGTGGAGATGGCAAGCAACACCAAGTTCCTAGGGGTGCAGATAACTGACAATATAACCTGGTCCCTACGCATGCACTTTTTGCGTCTGATGAAAAGAACACAGCTCCCTTCCTCCATTCTCACCACATTCTACAGAGCCACTATAGAGAGCCTACTGACCAACAGCATCTGTGTCTGGACTGGAGCCTGCAATGCCTCGGTTTGGAAGTCTCTCCAGAGAGTGGTGAGGACGGCGGAAAAGATCATCAGGAGTCCTCTTCCTCCTATCCAGGAGATCGCGAAAAAGCCGCTGCCTGACCAGGGCTCAGAAAATCTGCAAAGACTCCTCCCACCCCCACCAAGGACTGTTTTCACTGCTGGACTCTAGAAAGAAGTTCCGCAGCCTTCGAAGCAGAACCTCCAAGTTCTGTAACAGCTTCTTCCCTCAGGCCGTAAAACTCTTGAACATATCATAATTAAATTATCCCCTCAACTCCCCCCAAAATGGATTAACTCGCTGGAAGAAAAAAGACAATATAACATATCCATAAACGTGGACTCGTGTGAAAAAGTGCAATGTATTTATCTGTACAGTAATCTATTTATTTATCTATATATATTTGTATATATTTATTTATTTTATGTATATATCTATATATTATTTATATATATATTTATTTAATTACATGTGCACCTTATTGCTTTTTTCATCCTGCACTACCATGAGCTTTTCTAACGAAATTTCGTTCTTATCTGTGCTGTAAAGTTCAAATTTGAATGACAATAAAAACGAAGTCTAAGTCTATGAAATAGGGGTCTGTAGCTAAACGCATATAATACTGGGTCATATTTATACAGTATATGTAGCGTTGATGTAGCAAGCTACTTTTGCAGCTTGTAGTGTAGTTTGCTACAACCAGTGGTGGTCCGTCAGGGACAGCAAGGCCTTCTCTGCTGGCCTAACATACCCAGAAATCATGATCATAATTAAAGGTAAAATAATGTTTTTATTTACTTTCCCTAAATATTTAAAAGTATTCATATTTTAAAAGTATTCATATTCTCTAAATGTCAAATTGTGCTCTTTCCAGTGTTGTTCTTTTTAAGTTAGCGTTTGTAGCCAATCAGAATTCAACTTGCTTATGTTGCAAGCTGTACCAAATCTGCCCGAGGCATTTAGAATCAACAATGTGGCCGTCTGTGCACTGTAAGTGAATGGGAACATACAGTTGATAGATAATTGCGATAGCCAATAGGATTACTAGTTGTTGTCAGTAAAGTCTTCTTGATGGCCTTACGTTAAATGTGACATTTACTCACCGGGACCGTTAGCGGATGAATTTGAGAACACATACAGTGGATAGACAGTTGAGATAACCAATAAGATGACAAGTTGTTGACAGTAGCCTATCTAGGTTGCCTTTTGTTAACGAGACTGTGATTGGATACTCACTTGTCATTCTAAAGGGAGTATCTATTCACAAGTTTCAAATTTAGCAGGAAGCGGTTAATGTTGTGCCGTAGCCATACCGGGATAGCAGAGAAATAGAACAAAACGTTGATTATGTGGCAGATATATTTTTGAAAGGACTTTTTTCATAAGGATATTTAAAGAGAAACTAAATCTTGTGAGACGATGTCGGCCAATCCCGGAAGCTAGCGCAGCTGTTTTGACGGTCAAGTGGGGAAATGCTCGCCAGTACCACTCGAATCAGCCAACTACAAGGGGTCCCACTGGCTTATATGGCGTCCAATGGGTGTTACAAATTGTGAGTTCAAATATTTAATTTTTTCACGTTTAGTGTGTTTTTTTGCTATTTAAATTTTGACATTACCACATTAGATATGTTTTAATTGCCGATGCGTTTTAATTTATTTTCAAATGAGCCAGAAATTAGCCCGTTTTGTACACTGTTGATATGGGTCAATGTCTAGTAGTGTGTAAATGTGTTTCTGTATATTATGTCTCCAGCCATGGTCATGTGGTGACATCATCTATGTCATATAATCATTGAAGTCGGACATCACTGCATACCTAGGTCGGAAACGGACGGCTACAACTCACTGGGGGTAACCTAGCTAAATGTAATCGAGAATAACTTGTAGTTTAGCATCTTCCAAGTAGCTTGCCCTTCACTGCCAACAGGTAAGAAAAGTAGGTTTTGCATAATAGGTCTCCTTTAGGTAAAAGAACGATTAATCCTGAGTTTGTTCGATCAGTCGAGTACTTGGTTATAGCACACTTCCTAGCCTAATGCATAATTTAAGGGAAATGGTTGAACGAAACAAATATATAACTCCGTTTTCTAATAAATTCCATTGAACTTGAATGACTGCTCGCTGACTGCTCACTGAATGCTTTTGTTGCAAAAAAGCTAAGTATCGTTCTATCTGTGGGCTTTTAACTGTTTTGCAGCTTTATTTACTACTTCTCGAACATATTTAATTGTTCCATTTAACTTGCAAATCACCCGATCTCTGTCTCACCACTCCGCCCTCAACTAGCTAGCTGCTAAGCTAACGAGGCTAGCGGAGAAAGGCAGCGGCGGTCTGAAGGAAGCTACACCCCCGCCACCGTGACCATCACTTCCCGAAGACAGCTGGCACTTGACTCGTCGAGAGAAGGTTCTGTGACTATGACTTCCTGCGCTTCGTGCACCTTACTCATGGATAGGTTGGCTCTGCTAGAGAGCCGTGTCCGCCAGTTAGAGCAGTGTAATTTCATAACTTTAGATGTTGCGGACACATCTGCTAGCGTTAGCTTTAGCGAGCTGACTAGCCCAGCTTGTAGCAGCCCTAAGCGGCCTACAAGCTACGGTGTACCGGTTGGGACGCATAACAGATTTAGCCCTTTAGCTAGTCCTACACCCCAGTCTATTGGGCACCACACTTTAGTCATAGGGGACTCCATCACCCGAAACATAAAGCTTAGCAAACCAGCCACAATTAAGTGTATTCCCGGGGGCAGAGCACCTGACTTTGAAGCTAATCTTAGGGAGCTAACTCGCAACAGGCCTAGTAAACACGTACGACAGGCTAACCGCACCACTAGTTATGCGAACATAGTTATACACGTTGGCTCCAATGACGTTAGGATGAGACAATCAGAGATTACAAAGAGAAACGTAGCCAGGGCTTGTAATCTCGCTAGAAAGATGTCCAGGCATCGAGTAATTGTCTCTGGCCCCCTGCCTGGGAGAGGCAATGATGAGAGATATAGCAGAGTAGTCTCTCTTAACAAGTGGCTGGATAGTTTCTGTAGACAACAGGGATTTACGTTTATTGATAATTGGCCCTCTTTCTGGGGCAAACCTGGCTTGCTGAGGAGAGACGGCCTTCACCCTAACCAAGAAGGTGCTATCCTCTTGTCTCGGAACATAGATTTTGCATTGAGCCACATTTGACTAACTGCACTAGAGCAAGCCCGGTCACAGGCAATTACAGGGCCTGCTAGCCTGGGTATGGAGTCAGTTAAGTTAGAACTAGCCAGCGTCAGACAGGATAATCCCTGTACACACAGCAATTTTCTTAGAATAATACACAACTCACATGTTTTTTCTGCTATGACTATGTCAGAGTTAGACATGCGTTCTACTGAGGTGGCAAATTATGATGCGTTTAGTTTATCGCAGCACCAAGTAGACAATCTGAAAATTCATGTCATATCATTTCCTAGATATGGTCGTAATTATTTTAAGTGCACTGCGCATAATAAACGCAACATTATTAATATTGCTACTACGGGTAATTTTATCAAAAACTCCTTAAAACAGCCCACTACCTATAATATGGGCTTTCTAAACATCAGATCATTGTCTCCCAAAACGTTATTAGTTAATGAGGTCATTAGAGACAACCATCTTAACGTCATCGGTCGTAGCGAAACTTGGCTTAAACCAGACGACTTTTTTGTGATAAATGAGGCATCTCCTCCTAACTATACGAATGCGCATATTGCCCGCCCCCTTAAAAGGTGTGGGGGGGTCGCACTATTATACAACGAAAACTTTAACTTTAGTCCTAACTTAAATAATAAATATAAATCGTTTAAGGTGCTTTCTATGAGGTCTGCCACACCGCTGCCTCTGTGCCTAGCTGTTATCTACCGCCCCCCAAGACCCTATTCCGACTTTATCAGTGAATTTTCAGAGTTTGTTGCTGATCTAGTGACGCACGCCGATTATATAATTATAATGGTGGACTTTAATATCCATATGAATACCCCATCGGACCCACCGTGCGTGGCGCTCCAGACTATAATTGATAGCTGGCCTTACACAAGTAATAAATGAACCGACGCATGGCAGCGGTAATACGATAGACCTAGTGCTTGTCAGAGGTATCACCGTTTCCAAAGTTATGATACTTCCGTATACTAACGTAATGTCCGATCATTACCTTATAAAATTCGAAGTTCAGACTCATGTTCTGCAAGCTAATAATAATAATAACTGCTATAGCAGCCGCAACATTAATGCTGCCACAACGACGACTCTTGCTGGCCTACTGCCCTCGGTAATGGCACCATTCCCAAAGTATGTGGGCTCTAGTGATAACCTCACTAACAACTTTAACAACGCCCTGCGCAAAACCATTGATAGTATAGCACCGCTGAAGTTAAAAAAGACTCCAAAAAGGCGTACGCCATGGTTTACAGAAGAAAACTTGAGCTCAGAAATTATTATGTAGAAAGCTGGAACGCAAATGGCACATGACTAGACTTCAGGTGCACCATCAAGCATGGAGTGATAGTTTAATAACTTATAAACGCATGTTTACCTTAGCTAAAACTAAATATTACTCAAATCTCATCCGCCTTAATAAAAACGATCCAAAACTTTTGTTTAGTACTGTAGCATCGCTAACCCCACAAGGGACCCCTTCCAGTAGCTCACCCATTCGGCAGATGACTTTATGAAGTTCTTTAATAAGAAAATCAAACTTATTAGAAAGGAGATTAAAGACAATGCGTCCCAGCTACAACTGGATTATATTAACACAGATACGACTGTATATACGGCGGATACTGCAAATATCCAAAATAGTTTATCTCGTTTTGATGAAATAACATTAGAAGAATTGTTACAACGTGTAAATGGAATAAAACAAACATGTTTACTTGACCCACTTCCTGGGAAACTTATCAAGGAGCTCTTTGTATTATTAGGTCCATCAGTGCTAAATATTATAAACTTAGCACTTTCCTCGGGCACTGTTCCCCTAGCATTCAAAAACGCGGTTATTCATCCTCTCCTTAAAAGACCTAACCTCGATCCTGACCTCATGGCTAAACTACTGACCGGTGTCTCACCTTCCCTTTATTTCGAAAATCCTCAAAAAAATTGTTGCAGAGCAGCTAAATGAACACTTAGCGTCTAACATTCTATGTGAAACCTTTCAATCCGGTTTCAGGGCAAATCACTGTATGGAGACAGCCCTCGTAAAAAGGACTGATGATCTATTGCTAACAATGGATTCTGATGCGTCATCTATGTTGCTGCTCTTCGATCTTAGCGCTGCTTTCGATACCGTCAATCATAATATTTTATTAGAGCGTAAGTCAGACTTAGCCCTGTCTTGGTTTAACTCTTATCTTACTGACAGGATGCAGTGCGTCTCCCATAACAGTGTGACCTCGGACTATGTTAAGGTAACGTGTGGCGTTCCCCAGGGTTCGGTCCTTGGCCCTGCACTCTCAGCATCTACATGCTGTCGCTGGGTGACGTAATACGCAAATACGGTGTTAGCTTTCACTGTTATGCTGATGACACCCAACTCTACATGCCCCTAAAGCTGACCAACATGCTGACTGTAGTCAGCTGGAGGCGTGTCTTAATGAAATGTCCACATTTGAGGTCCTCTCCAAGGTTCTCATAGTCATTATTGTCACTGGCGTCCCACTGGGTGTGAATTTGTCCTTGCCCACTGGGTGTGAGTTTTCCTTGCCCTTATGTGGGTTCTTCCGAGGATGTCGTAGTCGTAGTGGCTTTGAGACATATGTGATTTAGGGCTATATAAATAAACATTGATTGATTGATTGAATGAATAAATGAAAATCATCAACATTGAAATAGCACTTTTGAGATGCATTAAAAATAAATCCAAATAATTTCTCTCACATGCCACAGCTCTATTGTGCGCTCTTTTGAAGCGGTTATACAGAAATTATGTCCACATATCTAATGTTCTGCACGCTCCACGCAGTCTGGATTTTATTCCTTTTTGACTCACACTCATTTAACAATTAATTGAAGCAACTTAACATCAACCAAATAATCGATGTATTAGAACAGTTGTTGCAACCAAATTACATTCAGCTAATTATGGTTTGTTGTGATTACAATATGCAGAAGACAGCGGGTGGCAGTGTGCAGGTAAAAAAAAGTACCTAATGCTTAAACGGAGATGGAAGCCATCAGGTAAGGCTTTTCCGAGCCGGCAAGATGCGTCGTTCTCGCAAACTCCTCTTCCTCCAGGCCGAAACAAGCTGCAGACAGCCTGGCCGTGCCCTGATGTCACTCTGCCGCCTGGTAATAACGTCATGTACCAGGATTTTTTTTTCTGAATTGTGCTTTTCTTTATCAGTCACCCCAAAAGACTCTAATACCATGACAAAAATAGAACATTATTAAGATATGTTTTTGAAAATCAGAGCCAGTCAGTCACAGTCACTTCCGAATTTCCAAGCCCCACCCACGTCACAGACTTTTTCCTCTGGTCCTCTGATAGAGAAATACTTTTTGGACGATTTAAAGGGGAGGAGTCTACCCTTCTTCTGTCCTCCCTTCACCCACCCCTAAAGATGGTTCCAGACCACAGGGAGTGCGTCTGGTATCCGCTCCTTGAGGGGGGGGGTCTAGGGCAGGGAGCTGTGCTAGTGGGGTGGCTAAGCTGCGCCAAGCCAGGCAACAATCTCCGTCCTGGCCAACACCACCGGTTCTTCGGCGTGCCAAGCCCCAACCCCCTGCGAGGCCACATCCACCAAATCCAAGGCTAGCGACACCTACGACCCTAGCAGCTCCAAGGCTAGCACCCGTCCAAGTACCACGCCAAGTTCCACCACGCCAGGTGCCGCCAGTCGGAGCTCCACGACACCAAATGCCGCCAGTTGTAGCTGCCCCTCACCAAGCGCCAGTAGCTGCCCCATGCCAAGCACCGCCTGCTGCTTCCACGCTTGCCTCCACGCCGCCTGCTGGCTCTCCACCTGCCTCGACGACGACACGCCCACCTACCCGTTGGCCACGGATGTAGCCGTTCCCTGGTCGTCCACCACGCCAAGTGCACCCACCTCCTCATCGGCCACGGATGTGGCCAATCTCTGGTCGTCCGCCACGCCAAGTGCGCCCACTTCCCCGTCGGCCGTTCCCGGTTCGCCCACCTCGCCAGGTGCAGCGCCGTTAAACACGTCGCCGTCACCTGACTCTCCCTCGCTGGATTCAGGGACACTTGGTCTGGCGACCCACCATCAAGGCCGTTTGTCTTGTTTAATAGATGTCATCAGTGTTCTAGCAAGACAGTGACAATGCCCTGTTTTGACAGTTTTTGTTAGTTTTCCCACCATAGTTCATGCTGCTCGTTTTCCTGCCAAGTAAGTTTTGCTTATTCAAGCCACAGTTAAGTGTGTTTTGTTCCTTGTCCATAGTTCTATCAAGTTGTGTTTTCGCCTCATGCGCCTTTTTGTTTGTTCCTTTTTTTGATAGCCAAGATTAAATAATGTTCCTACCTTCTACTGTTGTCCGGAAAAGTCAGTGTGCATTCTAGGAAAACAATCCTTGCAGTAAGCTGCGAAAAAACCCTCGTCATGACATCGTCTACCTGGATCAGGCCCAAGTATGTCATTCACATCACGTCTGCAAGATGGGAAGGTGTGTGTCGAGCATTGTGTGGAATATTTTGCATAAAAACTTTGAAGCAGAGTCTACGCCTATCCATCCATCCATCCATTTTCTACCGCTTATTCCCTTTCGGGGTCGCGGGGGGCGCTGGCGCCTATCTCAGCTACGATCGGGCGGAAGGCGGGGTACACCCTGGACAAGTCGCCACCTCATCGCAGGGCCAACACAGATAGACAGACAACATTCACACTCACATTCACACACTAGGGCAAATGTAGTGTTGCCAATCAACCTATCCCCAGGTGCATGTCTTTGGAAGTGGGAGGAAGCCGGAGTACCCGGAGGGAACCCACGCATTCACGGGGAGAACATGCAAACTCCACACAGAAAGATCCCGAGCCTGGATTTGAACCCAGGACTGCAGGACCTTCGTATTGTGAGGCAGACGCACTAACCCCTCTGCCACTAGGCAAAATCTGCACAGTGGTTTTGCTTAACTGTGTAAACATTTTTTTCTTTACTGTTAATGATTAGGGTGAAACTTACTTTCCATCCATTTGGCAAACAGTGGCATGTCTCCAGCGAAGTATGAGACCCCCTTCAGGAAATGGGCCTTAGCCCTGCGACAGGCATGTGGTTCGGGTCGTCTGCATGGCGACCTCACCATCCCTTCTCATTGTTTTGAGTCTTCAGGTTGGAGTTGGCCATGAGAGGTTGCAGTTCCTGTAGAATCAATAGAAATCTGCTGCCTTGTCATTTCAAAACACACTCAGAATCAAGATTTAGGAGTATGTCGTGTGGTTGGCTGATGAGGAGATTCCTTCGTAACCTCACGCTATTCACATGTGATCTGTCCTTGGATAATTGCCCCGCTTTACTCTCATAGAAAATAAATCATAAAAAGGTAGTACACCTGCACAAATACATAATTTAAAAACGCCAGCAAAGCACAATTTAATTGAAACTGATAGGTATGAATGTAATAAGTTCAACATTGTTGAAATGGCAGGACTTTGTTGATTTTAAATACATTTGATAAAATTATGGCTATATTAAACCATAATTACATTAAGATGACTGCTCCCCTGCAGACCAACATGCACCACACCTCTTTAAAGGCTGACTTTTTGAAACAAAAAAAAATTATTGCTCAACACAAAAATACAGTTATTTACTGTTTTGTTGATATGTCAATAATAAAGATATTCTCTAAAATACAGAATGATTTCATTTTAACTTATTGTTGGAATTTTGCATATATTTGATTATCTTCCTTCTCTTACCTTTGTAAGAAGTAGTCCTGGCATATGTTCAAATGGTCAACATCTGCATGGCTTGCTGATGATTCTTCAAGAAAAGACTTTTAAAGCCCGGCCTTTAAAAGGGAAGTCCCACTCCCTCCACCCACCTTTACTTCTCCTGTCAAGTTCATCATATGTCTGCCTCACCCAAGTCACTTCAAGCGGGTTATGATTTATGAGAGCCCATGACTGCTAGAGGAATTTTTTTTTTCTTTTTTTTTCTTGAAGTGTTTCCTTCTTCGTGCCGTCATCTCCGTCAAAAAAAACAATTTTTGCTCGGTTACATTCTGTCCCAAATTGACGCTGCAAAGCAGGTGTGAAACATCAATCCATTCTTACTGTAGTGTCTCCCTGAAAAGTGAATGACTCATACTATGTAATATGTTCACATAGATCTTCAAATCTAGATTGAATGTTATGTTGGGTAAGATTGAAGGCAACCCGAGCCTTTCTGGTTGAAAGCACACATATCATACCTATTATTTACCTTTAAATTAAAGCAGGGATGTCAAAAATGTTTGACTCAAGGGCCGTATTGGGCTAAAAAAGTCTGTCCCAAACCGAAAACCAACTGCATTTAAAGCAACAAATTAAAAAAAACAAATAAATAAATAAAATAATGTGCCAAAGTAGTTGGGAAAGGGCATGTTCACCACAGTGTGACATCACCTTTTCTTTTAACAACACTTAATATAACGTTTGGGAACTGAGGAAACTAATTGTTGAAGCTTTGAAAGTGGAATTCTTTCCCATTCTTGTTTTCTGTAGAGCTTTAGTCGTTCAACAGTCCGGGGTCTCCGCTGTCGTATTTTACGCTTCATAATGTACCACACATTTTGGAAGGGAGACAGGTCTGGACTTCAGGCGGGCCAGGAAAGTACCCACACTCTTTTACTACAAAACCACGCTTTTGTAACACGTGGCTTGGCATTGTCTTACTGAAATAAGCAGGGGCGTCCATGATAACGTTTCTTGGATGACAACATATGTTGCTCCAAAACCTGTTTGGACCATTCAGCATTAATGGTGCCTTCCCAGATGTGTAAGTTACCCATGCCTTGGGCACTAATACACATCCCATACCATCACAGATGCTGGCTTTTGAATTTTGCGCTTATAACAATCCGGATAGTTATTTTCCTCTTTTTTCCAGAGGACACCACGTCCACAGTTTCCAAATGTAATTTGAAATAAGAACTCGTCAGACCGCAGAACACTTTTCCACTTTACATCAGTCCATCTTAGATTAGCTCGGGTCCAGCAAAGCCAGCGCCGTTCCTTGGTATTGTTGATGAATGGGTTTTGCTTTGTATAGCAGAGTTTTAACTTGCACTTACAGATGTTGC